>NW_018405300.1:902546-924774 GCF_002113885.1 Mizuhopecten yessoensis
CAAATATTTAAGTATCCTCTAGTTAGATATAAGTTTTAAATCTTACAAAAATGTAACGTTTGTTCGAGATTCGGAAAACAAGAACTTGTTTCGAGATAAAGATGGCGGAGACTACAGTGCGTGTGACTGGCGGCCATGTTAAGACAAGTTTTTCAGTTCCATAGGTATTGTGAATAATCTTTATTTTTCTTACATACGTGTTACCTATATGGAGAGCTTCACTCTCATGGGCCCGAAGGGCCCGTGAGAGAGCTCCGCCCTCTATTAAAAATGATATCAATCTGTAGGAATCACAATTATGTATCATTTACATTTAACTAGTAGACTTTAAACATGACCTTCTTGTTATCCTTAGGCTCAAGACCTTTAACATCAAAACAGTATGTTCTCATATATGTCAGTTTTTGCCTAACTAAAATGCTGGATTTCATATTTTTTAACTAATCTTAGCATTTACAGTAGAATCTGTAAAGAATGCCTCCAGGACAAGGAACATTCATTGAGATACATTACTGATAGTGTTTGGTGGTAATCGACCAAACCAAGATCTGTAAGATGGGTGAATAATTCTGAACAGCTTACACATGATATTTGATATGTCTGTAATCATATTCAGAATTGTAGGACTGTTTATCATAAGTAGGCGTTTGGGTTCCAGGGTTATTGGTCAGTGGTTAAGTCTTATTTCTCCCACAACCACTATAGGTTACCTCACTCCCCACCCATACGATAAACCTACTAGGAGTTGGTGAACATTTTTGGTTATACCCACTAGTTATACCCACTAGTGGGTAACACCCTGGGCATGATTTCATTGGTCAATATTTCAAAAAATGTATGGCGTCACGTAACAATGCTTTGCGACGTCATCTATCACTGTGACGTCATGATTCACGGTAATCGTTTCCCCCATCGGAGGCCGACATAGTATATTTTCAAAGGAAAGATATGGCTTTCCATATAAAATATGAACCTTATGGGAGAAAAAGTACCTCAAACTCGTGATGGTAGGTTATCATGTTTATCTAACTCTCATTAGTTAATTTTCAAATTGTAAAAGACACTCGGTAAACCTTGTGTCTTTATGCAATTTGAAAATTAACTAACTTGAGTTTGATAAACATGATAAACAACTATCACTCATTGGGGAACCTCTATGTTGATATAATGAGGCAAGATCCAAGATATCTGACAGATACATTTATCGTTGCAATAATACATTTTGTTTATTGTGACATGTCAAATTGTTTTGGCAATATATTTCACTTAAGCAGGAAATAATAAAAATAAAATGGAAAAATGAAACTAACAATAAATATGTGATTTATCTAAAATGAGTTTCAAGATACCAAAACTTTTTGTTCTGCGTAACTCCTTCACTTCAAGTGTAATGTATGAATCTAATCTCTGAAGTTTCTTTTCAGATGAAGGGTTAGTGTAATATCCAGCTTATTGAAAAAGCTCACTGAAAAAAAAATCCAAGGGAAAAAATACAAAGATGTATGACCGAGCACCTAGAGATTTGGTTGCCCTTTATGGATCCACACCTCACAATGTGGGGCCTGGCTCTTACGATGCTGCATTTACTGGCAAGGGCAGGATAAAAGCTGGTAAATTTTACTGATTAGTTTTGGTAGTATGATGATTATGATTAAATGTATTTACAATGCTATGAAACTCAGAACACACATTGTGTGAGTATACCTATAACAGTTGCTGAATTCCTCATTCAAAATCTCTTGGTTATTTATTTATTTAATACAAGTCTTGATCTTGAATAAAATCATCTCTGGATGGTAACTTCAATTTTTATCATAAGACCAAATCTTTGTATTACAAAATCAGATAACATGAATTTCTTGTTGAACTTTGATGTATCTAAGGTTTTAATTTACTTAAACATCTTGTCATTTGCAGATGGCTATGCCCCATTCTTGTCTATGACCAGTCGGGATGGTTTCTTCAATATCCGAGACCAGGTGGTTGCAGCCCCTGGACCAGGTCACTATGACCCATCTCTTGCTCAGGATATGATCAAGGCAAGTGTTTTTAGACTGAGTGACTTTGAGCTCAATTTATTGCTAAGGACTTGATCAAGGTAACAGTCCCTTGACTAGGTCACTGTGATGTGTGGCCCAATCAAGGGAGTGTCACACATCTCTAGCTTAGGACTTGATCTAAGTAAGTGTCTCTGCAAGTCTTGATAAAAGTCAATATCCAAGGACAGGGTCACTGTGATCTTTCTGTTGCTCAGGAATTTATCAAGGAAGAAATTCCTTAAACCGGGTCACTGCAACCTCATCATTGCTCAGGAACTCATCTATGTAATTGTCACTAGACTCAATTAAACCTATCTATTACTCAACACTTGACCAGGAAACAAAATTTCCTCTGACAGAGTCACTATGACCTATCTATTGCTCAGGACTTGATAAGGTAAGTGTGCCTTGACTGAGTCACTCACCTGTCTATTGCTAAGAACTTGATCAAGGTAAATGTGCCTTGACTGAGTCACTCACCTGTCTATTGCTAAGAACTTGATCAAGGTAAGTGTGCCTTGACTGAGTCACTCACCTGTCTATTGCTAAGAACTTGATCAAGGTAAATGTGCCTTGACTGAGTCACTCACCTGTCTATTGCTAAGAACTTGATCAAGGTAAGTGTGCCTTGACTGAGTCACTCACCTGTCTATTGCTAAGAACTTGATCAAGGTAAATGTGCCTTGACTGAGTCACTCACCTGTCTATTGCTAAGAACTTGATCAAGGTAAGTGTGCCTTGACTGAGTCACTCACCTGTCTATTGCTAAGAACTTGATCAAGGTAAGTGTGCCTTGACTGAGTCACTCACCTGTCTATTGTTAAGAACTTGATGATATACTTAACTTGATTATCATGACCTCTTTTCCTTACTAGTAGATGATCAATTATATACTTTAATACCAGGTTCATCTAGCATGTCAAAGTTATTTGTTTTGTTTGTAAATAACTAGATCTAATAATTCATATAAGTAAATTGATGTTTGTTACAGGGTGGTAAAACATTAGCCAACAAATCTAAGAGGTTCGCCGATTCTGTCACAGACAATCCTGGCCCAGGAACATACAGTGTTGACAAGTACACAGAGTTTAGGACATCAAAGTCTGCTCCAGTGCAGGGAAGTAAGGACAAGTCTGGCGCAGTAAGTGTTAAGGTTGATCCAATGAATGGCATGACTGGTTCACTTAGGATAAGGAAAGTTCAGTAAATGTAATTACTTGTTCATTATGGACAAGTCTAGTTCATTCAGTGATAAGACTGGTTCGGTTTATGTCGAGATTGGTTCTTTAGTGTCCTTCATCTATTTTAACTCTTTATCTTTCTAGAGTATCAATTAAAAATCATTCAAAATTGATTGATTATGTGTCTGACAGAGTAAGTGCACTGGTGTATTGAGCTTATTGATTATGTGTCTGACAGAGAAAGTGCACTGGTTTATTGAGCTTATTGATGATGTGTTCGACAGAGAAAGTGCACTGGTGTATTGAGCTTATTGATTATGTGTCTGACATAGAAGGTGCACTGGTGTATTGAGCTTATTGACTATGTGTCCGACAGAGAAAGTGCACTGGTGTATTGAGCTTATTGATGATGTGTCTGACAAAGAAGGTGCACTGGTGTATTGAGCTTATTGACTATGTGTCTGACAGAGAAAGTGCACTGGTGTATTGAGCTTATTGATGATGTGTCTGACAAAGAAGGTGCACTGGTGTATTGAGCTTATTGACTATGTGTCTGACAGAGAAAGTGCACTGGTGTATTGAGCTTATTGATGATGTGTCTGACAAAGAAGGTGCACTGGTGTATTGAGCTTATTGACTATGTGTCTGACAGAGAAAGTGCACTGGTGTATTGAGCTTATTGATTATGTGTCTGACAGAGAAAGTGCACTGGTGTATTGAGCTTATTGATTATGTGTCCGACAGAGAAAGTGAACTGGTGTATTGAGCTTATTGACTATGTGTCTGACAGAGAAAGTGCACTGGTGTATTGAGCTTATTGATTATGTGTCTGACAGAGAAAGTGCACTGGTGTATTGCGCTTATCATATATATTGTTGATCTATTTGATGAAAATTAATTTCTATTGCTTTCAGCTTTTATCCAGCAGAATTAAGTTCCACAGGAAGCCCGAAGCACCCTCTATACCTATGTCAGGTCAGGCATACGGGTATGAAGAGTGTGACGATGGGACATTGAAGAAACAGGCACCTCCTGACCGTGATGTTAGTTTGGGTCCCGCATTCTACAAGCCCAGCAGTGTAAGGAGATTTGTTTTTAACACTGAAGAGAACTGATGCTGTAATTTCCCAGTCTTTGATTATCTGCCAAAGATTCCATGTAAAATTTGTCATTTTGTTGTACATATGGATTTTGTGTAAACAGAAAAGAACGTGTTTGGAATAAATCAATCAGCAGTTTATTTTAAGTACTGGTTTCTCACATGATTCAAAGATCTTCTTTTGGTGAGCTTGTTTTGTAGTGTCTAATTTCTACCATTTTTGCTGTAAAATATTTCTTCTTTCCATAATTGTCACTTAGGTTAAGATCCAGCTGATATTTCCATGGACCATTATCTGAAAAATTAAATTCATGTATTTTCAGATTAATTTGACATTGAAGCTACAGACATTAATGCAAAGTTATTATTTTTTATTAAAAATTTAAACAAATGATTGTTTTGTTGTGAGGGCATCAGTGTCTTAACAAACTCATCTAGTTATATTTTCTGAGCCATAAATTACTGTTCAAGTTGAATATATTTTCTGTTGTGAGATTATTGAATTTCTTAGATTTATGCTGTTAAGTTTGAGGTTTAATTTTGTTTAACTTTTCGTGTTCAATATCTAGTTTTTTCATGCTCCTGAACTAGTGTTATCATTTTTCTAATCAGACCAGGGTTTGAGTTGCCTACCTTCAATACTGAAGAATGTTAAATCAGGTTTAGTTAGACTAAACTAGCTGTGAATGTTTGAACTTTTTCTGTTCCTATACAGTAAACATACCCTGGTGAGCAATGGGTTTTCCCTCTGGAAAACTGTCTACAGTATTCTGTCAAAGGAATGTGTAAAATAAGTTTTTTTTGGTTTATTTTTCATTCAGGAGGTCACAAAACCTACAAAGAATTACAAAGGCGTACATTTTGGAAAGTTGACCTCCAAGCGGTTGGATCTGAGTGTGGGTAAACATGGGCCTGGTCCAGGGGAATATGAGCCGTACCGGGAAATTGCGGCCAAGGTTGAAAATGTTAATGCAGAGGAACCACAACATGTCAAGTTTGAGGCAAGGATTCCACGGTACCATGAAGCTATAGTCAAGGATGAAGAAAAAAGGGTTGGTAGATCAGATATTTCTTTTGTAATTGAAATGTTCATGAACTAACCTTATGATGACTAGCAGATGTTAAGTGACAAATATTTCTGCTTCTTTATTCTTGGTTTTCAAAATGCCTTTCATTTTATTATATTACCTCCTTTCATTTTGATATTGAGATTTCATGTAGATATTGATTTATTTTTATTTAATGGCTGCTGTACATGTTTTGTTAAGTCATGTTTGTTTTGGATGTGCAGAGCAAACAAGTTATCCTGAATAGGTACTGAATTTGTCTTCGTCTTTTGAAATTAAAGTCATACCTATGATTTCTGAATAAAGTGGTCATCATCAATATTTTATCAAATCAATTACCAATCTAAAATCATTATACATGTAGAAATGTACTGAATTTAATAAATTCCAAGAGTTGCTTCCCTTATATTATTTTTTCAGTAAACATACAAGGAAAATTATTCTTATTACTTATCATCAGTGTTTCCTGTCTGTATGTTGATATTAATTGTATTTACAGGCTGTTCCAGGTCCTGGGAAGTACGATTCCAAAGGCTTGTTTGATGCAGAGCCTCCAAAATTGAATACAGAGGGCATAGAGGTGGAACACCCTCCCTTTATGTCCCAGTCCAAGGTACATTAGTTCATCAGTTTAAAAGCAGTTTTAGAGAAGCAATGCCTGTCAACGGCTGTATTTGTCTCTACTGTTTACACATTTAGTAATAATATTCCAGTAGTAGTGTTCTGGAATTCTGAGCTTTTATTCATCACCCAAGAGATAAATCCAACACAATTTACAAGTACATGTATTTTTGATTTTACAAGAAAAATATAAAATTTAAAAGAATCAAATTTTTCTAAAAATCTGTAGTTTGAGTAGATAAAGACCAGGATTTATGATAACAAAANTCTACCTCATCTCCACCTTCCTCACTGTAGGACAAGGGTTGGCTACAAAGCCTGCTTCATCACCACCTTCCTCACTGTAGGACAATTGGGTTGACTACAAAGCCTGCCTCATATCCACCTTCCTAACTGTATGAAGAGTGCTGGCTACAAATCAATCCTCATCTTAGTCTTCCTTACTATATAGAAAAAGGGTTGGCTATAAAGCCTGCCTTTTATCAAACTTCCTCACTGTAGAAAAAGGGTTGGTTACAAAGCCTGCCTCATCTCCACCTTCCTCAATGTAGGACAATTTGGTTGGCTACAAAGTCTACCTCATCTCCACCTTCCTCACTGTAGGACAAGGGTTGGCTACAAAGCCTGCTTCATCTCCACCTTCCTCACTGTATGACAATTGGGTTGGCTACAAAGCCTACCTCATGTCCAACTTCCTCACTGTAGGACAAGGGTTGATTACAAAGCCTGCCTCTTGTCCACCTCTTTTACATTATAAAGAGGGTTGGCCACAAAGCCTGCCTCATCTCCCCCTTCCTCAATGTAGGAAGTCTGTTGACTACCAATGCAAACCTGCCCTATAATCAGGCATGCACCTTCCTCTCTGTAGTAGGAGTGTTGGCTACAGTGCCCATCACCTACCGCATCATAGGAAAGTTTTTGTATAATCTTCATTTTTCTTACAATAGAAACAGTGTTTACTCGCTGTAATAACGCTGCAATGTGACTCCTCGCCAGCTTCTTCAACATAAGAAAGGTCATGGCTACAAAACATCCCTCATCTGTCTTCCTTGCAGTAGGAAAGTTGATGGCTACAAAACATGCCTCATCTCTTTCTTCCTTGCAGTAGGAAGGTTGATGGCTACAAAACATGCCTCATCTCTGTCTTCCTTGCAGTAGGAAGGTCGATGGCTACAAAACATGCCTCATCTCTGTCTTCCTTGCAGTATGAAGGTCGATGGTTACAAAACATCCATCATCTGTCTTCCTTGCAGTAGGAAGGTCGATGGCTACAAAACATGCCTCATCTCTGTCTGCCTTGCAGTAGGAAGGTTGATGGCTACAAAACATGTCTCATCTCTGTCTTCCTTGCAGTAGGAAGGTTGATGGCTACAAAACATGCCTCATCTCTGTCTTCCTTGCAGTAGGAAATGTGATGGCTACAAAATATCCATAATCTGTCTTCCTTGCAGTAGGAAGGGTGATGGCTACAAAACATCCATCATCTGTCCTCCTTGCAGTAGGAAGGGTGATGGCTACGAAACATCCATCATCTGTCTTCCTTGCAGTAGGAAGGGTGATTGTTATAAAATATCCCTCATCTGTCTTCCTTACAGTAGGAAGGGTGATGGCTACAAAACATCCATCATCTGTCCTCCTTGCAGTAGGAAGGTCGATGGCTACAAAACATGCCTCATCTCTGTCTTCCTTGCAGTAGGAAGGGGGATGGTTACAAAACATCCATCATCTGTCCACCTTGCAGTGGGAGGGGTGATGGTTACAAAACATCCATCATCTTTGTCTTCCTTGCAGTAGGAAGGGTGATTGTTAANCCTTCCCTCACTGTAGGACAAGGGTTGGCTACAAGTCTACCTCATCCCCACCTTCCTCACTGTAGGACAAGGGTTNTACAAAACATCCATAATCTGTCTTCCTTGCAGTAGGAAGGTCGATGGCTACAAAACATGCCTCATCTCTGTCTTCCTTGCAGTAGGAAGGGTGATGGCTACAACACATCCCTCATCTGTCTTCCTTGCAGTAGGAAGGGTGATGGTTACAAAATATCCCTCATCTGTCCTCCTTGCAGTAGGAAGGGTGATGGCTACAAAACATCCATCATCTGTCTTCCTTGCAGTAGGAAGGGTGATGGTTACAAAACATCCCTCATCTGTCCTCCTTGCAGTAGAAAGGGTGAAAGCTACAAAACATGCCTCATCTGTCTTCCTTGCAGTAGGAAGAGTGATGGTTACAAAACATCCCTCATCTGTCCTCCTTGCAGTAGAAAGGGTGATGGCTACAAAGCATTCCTCATCTGTCTTCCTTGCAGTATGAAGGGTGATGATTACAAAACATCCATCATCTTCGTCTTCCTTGCAGTAGAAAGGGTGATGTCTACAAAGCATCCCTCATCTGTCTTCCTTGCAGTAGAAAGGGTGATGGCTACAAATAATCCCTCATCTGTCTTCCTTGCAGTAGAAAGGGTGATTGCTACAAAACATCCCTCATCTGTCTTCCTTGCAGTATGAAGGGTGATGATTACAAAACATCCATCATCTTCGTCTTCCTTGCAGTAGAAAGGGTGATTGCTACAAAACATGCCTCATCTGTCTTCCTTGCAGTATGAAGGGTGATTGTTATAAAATATCCCTCATCTGTCTTCCTTGCAGTAGGAAGGGTGATAGCTACAACACATCCATCATCTTTGTCTTCCTTGCAGTAGAAAGGGTGATTGCTACAAAACATGCCTCATCTGTCTTCCTTGCAGTATGAAGGGTGATGGTTACAAAACATCCATCATCTTTGTCTTCCTTGCAGTAGGAGGGGGGATGGCTACAAAACATCCATCATCTGTCCTCCTTGCAGTTGAAAGGGTGATGGCTACAAAGCATTCCTCATCTGTCTTCCTTGCAGTAGAAAGGGTGATTGCTACAAAACATGCCTCATCTGTCTTCCTTGCAGTATGAAGGGTGATGGTTACAAAACATCCCTCATCTGTCTTCCTTGCAGTAGGAGGGGTGATGGCTACAAAACATCCCTCATCTGTCTTCCTTACAGTAGGAAGGGTGATGGCTACAAAACATCCATAATCTGTCTTCCTTGCAGGATGAAGGGTGATGGCTACAAAACATCCATCATCTCTGTCTTCCTTGCAGTAGGAAGGGTGATGGTTACAAAACATCCCTCATCTGTCTTCCTTGCAGTAGGAAGGGTGATGGTTACAAAACATCCCTCATCTGTCTTCCTTACAGTAGGAAGGGTGATGGCTACAAAACATCCCTCATCTGTCTTCCTTGCAGTAGGAAGGGTGATGGCTACAACACATCCATCATCTGTCTTCCTTGCAGTAGGAAGGGTGATGGCTACAACACATCCATCATCTTTGTCTTCCTTGCAGTAGGAAGGTCGATGGCTACAAAACATGCCTCATCTCTGTCTTCCTTGCAGTAGGAAGTGGGATGGTTACAAAACATCCCTCATCTGTCTTCCTTGCAGTAGGAAGGGTGATGGCTACAAAACATCCCTCATCTGTCTTCCTTGCAGTAGGAAGGGTGATGGCTACAACACATCCATCATCTGTCTTCCTTGCAGTAGGAAGGGTGATGGCTACAACACATCCATCATCTTTGTCTTCCTTGCAGTAGGAAGGTCGATGGCTACAAAACATGCCTCATCTCTGTCTTCCTTGCAGTAGGAAGTGGGATGGTTACAAAACATCCCTCATCTGTCTTCCTTGCAGTAGGAAGGGTGATGGTTACAAAACATCCCTCATCAGTCTTCCTTGCAGTGGGAGGGGTGGTGGCTACAAAACATTCCTCATCTCTATCTTCCTTGCAGTAGGAAAGGTGATGGCTACAACACATCCATCATCTTTGTCTTCCTTGCAGTAGAAAGGTCAATGACTACAAAACATCCCTCATCTCTGTCTTCCTTTTAAGTAGGAAGGTCAATGGCTACAAAACATGCCTCATCTGTCTTCCTTGCAGTAGGAAGGCGGCTGGTTACAAAACATCCATCATCTGTCCTCCTTGCAGTAGGAAGTGTAATGGCTACAAAACATCCATCATCTGTCCTCCTTGCAGTAGGAAGGGAGATGGCTACAACACATCCATCATCTTTGTCTCCCTTGCAGTAGGAAGGCGGCTGGTTACAAAACATCCATCATCTTTGTCTTCCTTGCAGTAGGAAGTGTAATGGCTACAAAACAAACCTGTCTACATTTTCATCTTTCATGTAGCAAAAAATCTCCATCTCCTTACTAAAAGAATAAATCTCCATTTGAGTATAGGATGAATTTTGGTTCAAAGCTTGCCTTATCACTATCTTTCTAACTGTCTCTTCAATGTCTTCATAATGTCGTGTTGAGTATACATGTATATAAATTCCCCTTTTTTTTCTTTGGTTATGGCCAAAGTTGGTTATGGACAAAGCCTTTTAAGGTCACCTGAGCTTTAGCTCAAGTGACCTATTGCTATCCGTCTTCGTCCGTTGTCTGTTGTCCGTTAACATTTTACATTTTCAACTTAAGCTGAAATACTGTCAAAGGGATTTCATTGATACTTCATGGGAATGTTACTGACAACTCCCTGACCAAGTGTTGTTATTTTTCGGGGCGATCAAAAATCCAATATGGCCACCACGGCCGCCATTTTGAAAACACATTTCGAACTTAAAGTCAAGTTCTACTGGGCCTATTTCACTGAAACTTGGTAGGAATGATCAACTCATGGTCCTGGCAAAATGGGTTTTTTTCAGGTCCATCAAAACCCTAAAATGGCAGCGATGGCGGCCGTATTTTTTTTTTTTTTATTTAAAACTTAAAATCAAGTTCTAATAGGACGAATTAACTGAAACTGGTCTAGGAATGATCAACTCATTGTCCTGAAAAACTTAACTTAAAGTTACACTTAACTATTTTTTACTCAAATTTTGGTAGGGATGATTGACATCATTTCTTCACTTGATATTTCAACAACAAAAATTAATACTGTAGGACTCAGGTGACCGTTAAGGCCCATGGGCCTCTTGTTTTTTCTTAAATTGTGAAAATTGTTCTTTTGTTGAATTCTGAAGATTATTCATAATCACAATTTCCTACATGACATCTGTGTGAAAAAGTGTTCTTTGCTAATCTTTGCCAGACTAGCTCAAAATAATAGTCGAATATGTCTAAAATACAATGGAGTGTGGTTTGCTTTGTCTCATTTTATATTTGAAAAAATATCTAAATGATAAAAATGTTTTAAGATATTGTGATAATTGAGGTCTAGTCATCAGCTCTGTCTTCACCAATGTTGGACAACCAAATTATCTGCCATAATTAAAGAAAACAGCAGACTGGTTTGATGGATTTGGTTCCCATCAAACTTATAATATGTTTGCTAATGACCAGATTAGCCTTGGTTAGATATTTACCTTAACATTGGAAAGGTGAAGTGAGCCATGATCATTGTTGATGGGTTTATATTCCAAAGGTTAAGGAGTCATCTTCTGAACAGTGGAAGGGACTTTGTGTCCGTCAGATAACCACCCGTGTCTGAGTAATGCTATTATATTTTAATCCAAGGGAATACCGATATACTATCTCTTGGATCTGGGATTCATCATCGATGAATTCAAAACAACACTAGAGGAATCAAAATTAGGATAATGAACATTATCAAAATGATTTAGGGATCATTAAAGACTTGTCGTCAGGTTTTCTGGCATAAGATTTGGCCTAGGAAGAATTATCAATCGGTAGCTAAAGAAGTGTATTAATTGTGTCTGCCCAATAACTCTGTGTTTCCTCATGTGATGATATGGCCACCCAGGGGGCTAACATTCTTTGGTCATCCTCCTCCAAAGACAATGGTTTTTGGCTAATGAATTGAATAATTTATCACTCAGTTTTTTTGGTCGTTGTAACAAACTGTTACACAAACGGTCTCATTTCGCAGGTTTTCACACTGTTTTTCCTTGGGGCCTATCAGTTCGTCATCGCCAGATGACAAGGAGAAGACAACTCTGTAATGTGTTGAACTGTTCTATGTGCATTAGGAATAATGATCTGTGTACTTCCACACCTCAGAGCTTTATTGTCCTGTTGTAGCCAGGGTTTATAGTCATTTCCATAATTCTGTCACATTCATCAGATAGAGATGAAATATGGATGCAATGCCATATAAAGAACAGTGAGTCACCCCCCAGGTCCCCCATCCTTACAGGTCTGTTACGTGGCAGGTTGCATGAGAGAGAAAATTCACACTGTCATTGACAAGATTCTGACATGTCTCTGCATACAGGGGCCCTCACAAATCTAAATATACATGGTATAAAAATCAAATTACGTTTTCACTTGCTTTGGGTTAATGCGAAATAAATATTACCATGAAATTGATTTCCATTGTTCCAAAGATCTATTATGATAGTGGTGTATTTGGCTGCTTCTTTAACGCTGGTTTTAAATTGGTTCCATATTCCCTACACGTTATAACACCTACTGATTCTGATACCATCAGTCTTTATGGCGCTTTAATTGAAAAGTTATAATTCAAGTCCGTTTCATCAAAGCACCTGATCTGTTGTGTGTAACTATCAGTCCTGGGCATTGTAATCAGATTTAGGAACTTTCTGCTCGGTAATTGCCTGAAAATTGATATATTGGTGAAAACAAACATGAGGATGTAAAATCAGTGTAGCCAGGAGTGAAGGATCAAAACAAACAATCTAGGGCGTGTCTAGTGACTTAATCATCATGACTTGGTCCTGATGACTTAATCCTTCTGTAACTTATCTACAATTGTTCTAGGCAGTTAATGAACCTTTGCTCAATTTTTTTTTTAATTAGATTTAGATGATCAAACATAGCAGATTGTATTTTTAATCTTTGACATTATTTGTGACCATACCATTATAAGACAAGACAGGTATAGTCTGAATGGTGAATAACTTCAGTAAGTGATCAGAATGTTGGTCATTTATTCCAATATAAGTTAAATGTAAAGTTTTGAGTTGTTAGCAAGTCTCTTCTGGTTTAAATTTGGATTTAAACATAGATAGTACTTTAGAGGACAAGCTATAACAATTTGGCCTACATCAGTACATGAATTTCAAAGCCAAACTTTCAAACGTTAAGGTGAGAATTTTGTTGCCGACCGTTTGGCCAGGTCTGTAGTGTACTTTAAGGTGAGGTGAAAGTGTGAGGTAATCACTTCACACTATTATTACATAATGCCGTGAGCAGTAAGCACCAACTGTACCAGTCATAGTTATTTTAAACAAAGCAGATTTCAATTTTTTGCCTGCAAGGTCGTATGAAATTAATTCCTGACTCTATATTTGAATGGCAAGCTGTGTTGGACATGACACAACTGGTAACATGCAACCAACTCATCATCTGTCTAACAGTACACTACACTCACTCTCTCCAGTCCTCTCAGAGACCGTGGGACTGTAAAATTGAAGACTTGTTCTCACTGGAACAAAATGTGATAGCAAGTGTATCTTTTCAATACAAAAGTTGATTTTTTGGTGTATTAATTGACCAAGAACATTTTGCTGGCATTCAAACGTGGCAGACGTTTAAACGTAAAACAATGAGTCATTAATAACTGTCCATGTGGAGAGGAACTTTCATTGCTTAAACATACATCAAATATTTTATAGAGGGTCAAAAATCTCTGTCAGGGGATAAATTAAATGCTTAGTCCGTCTCCAAGATGTAACAAATAATGTGTGGACACTCAGCGCACAGGTCATATTTTCACACATTTCTATAAAAACTTTTACAACCGTGTTATCAGTTTCCTAATTTGTGCTTAAGGAATGAGACTTTGCCTGAACCAGTCAGCATGCTTGAGAATGGTAACAACCCCCAGTAGAGTCATTATGTCTCCGTGATGGACAGCCATCTTAACACTTCTATGGATTAGAACAGGCTTGGTATCAGTCCGATCTAAATGGAAAATTTGGCCACACCAAAATCAGGATTTTTAGAAGTATATTTGTTAAGTGTTTCGATCACCGCCTTCATTGGCTTTATTGTAAGTAGGCTTTACTTTATGCAAATGTATCTAGTCTTGAAAGCTCTCCATGTTTGTAATCAGAGCATTGATCACTGCTATCATCTCAACCTATTACATCTCCAGTGGGAAATAGGCCTCCACAAAATCCTCTAACTATCTGATCCAACTGGAAAACTCACTCAAGTATTCCGCAGCAAATTGCTTGTTGATTTTGTAAACTACCTGTATAATGCTATGTTATTGGTTTTAATGGTAGACTGAAGTAGGCTGTAGTCCTGTTTATACACTGGAATACACTGCAGCGGTTCCCAGCAGTATCTAGTTAATTAATGCCTTACCTTGTTTCATTATCAAGAACAATTTGAAGTAATAGGAATGTGTCCTTAGCCACAGATGATATTAAATCACTTCAGGACACACCTGTTCAAGTAGTCGGAAGTAGGTTGCCACGTATTTTGAATTCTTTCTGACTATTAAATTAGAAACATTTAACTGCACCTGTCTGCAACCTTGTCTAAAGTGATTAATACAATGGAACTTCTGAAGTTACATTTTTTTTTACCAAAATGGGGTTTCCTTTTATAAAAAAAACAAGATTTCAATAACAAAAATGGGAATTTGTGTGTTTTTCAGACTGTCAGGCTTGATCTATAGTACACCATTCCTTGATGTGTATATGTTCTTCAGTTAGGTACAAGTTCCAACATTATCCCCACCCCTCCAACAACACATCTTTCCACTCTCTTTCCCTTTTCATTCCCCAACAGACATTAACACTTTCGTCTTTAACATAATCACTTTTCCCTCTCCCCTTAGACACCAACACTTTTTACTTTGACTTTAATTATTCACAAATGACTGTTGTCATTTTTCATTTTTATTTTCAATTTAATTTTATATTGTCAATTTAAAAAATAATAGTCCATTTTTGATACTTACCAAACTTTTGTCATTTATGCAGAACTTCAGTGAATGGTGCTTTGTTTGTAGGTCCGGGAGCATACAACATTACAGGTATGGGTTCAGACAGTATGAGGAAGGCTTATATTGAGAGCACACGTAAGGGAGTGTTTGGTACGACTTCTTCCAGAATCAAGACGATGACAAAGAAGGATGAAGTGGAGATCCCTGGCCCAGCCCACTACCAGGTCAAGGAAAAACCTTTCAAAAACAGATACCCTAACCTGTCTTCGACCTTCGCCTCTGTGACCTCTCGCCTCAACGAGGCCCCAAGTGTCGTCAAGGTATGCAATGATGTTTTTTCTTTCTCTTGTATGAGTTTAATACCTCTTCATCAGCCATCATTATTGATGGCTATCAAAGTTAGATTGATCCCCTCCAGACTGAACTGCTCACTGTTAGCAGTGTACCAATCGTAACTGTTGGAATCCTTTAATCTTGAAGTTCCTTCCAGATTCGGAACTAAGGATTAAAAGTTCTTTGTTTTTATAATTTGAATTTGAAGATTATATATATTCAGTCACCCTGGCTATTGACTTGCGATATTCCTGAGAAAATTTAAAACAGAAATGTCAGAAATGGTAATTTATGTTGTAAAATTTTGGTTGAAATTCATTCTTCAAAGCAAATAATTTTACTGGCCTATTTGTAATGCACCTGCAAAATGATTATTCATTCTTATCTCATTTATAAATGTCCAAGGCATGCTAAGCAAGTTCTCTTCTGTGTTTTAATTGAGTTAACGAAAGAATATTCTGGGTTGTTTTGCATTCACTACACCAGGTTATCAAAAGTGGTGAAATGGTGAAGCTATGTGTGGACACCTCTGAGATCTCAGTTCTGTGGGTAAACTGATCAATGAGTACTGCTATTATACAAAATTAAACTGCTCTGATACATGTCTCTTGCAAATAAATGATATTTTGTTTATTCAATCAAAGCACAGAAGTCAAGATAAAAGAAATAAGATTTGATGAGTGATCACAAATTGTTTATCTTCACTCTGTTGTAATGATTATTGTATTACTTCAATNAGACATCAGGGTTAGACATGTGTTACTACCTCTGTTATAATGTCAGACATCAGGGTTAGACATGTGTTACTACCTCTGTTAATAATGTCAGACAGCAGGGTTAGACATGGTTTACTACCTCTGTTATAATGTCAGACATCAGGGTTAGACATGTGTTACTACCTCTGTTATAATGTCAGACATCAGGATTAGACATGTTTACTTCCTCTGTTATACTGTCAGACATAATTACTGCATTACTACTTCAGTTATAATGTCAGACATCAGGGTTAGACATGTGTTACTTCCACAGTTATAATGTCAGACATCAGGGTTAGACATGGTTTACTACCTCTGTTATAATGTCAAACATCAGGGTTAGACATGTGTTACTACCTCCGTTATAATGTCAGACATCAGGGTTAGACATGTGTTACTACCTCAGTTATAATGTCAGGCATCAGGGTTAGACATGTGTTACTACCTCTGTTACAGTGTCAGACATCAGGGTTAGACATGTGTTACTACCTCCGTTATAATGTCAGACATCAGGGTTAGACATGTGTTACTATCTCTGTTATAGTGTCAGACATCAGGGTTAGACATGTGTTACTACCTCCGTTATAATGTCAGGCATCAGGGTTAGACATGTGTTACTACNTATCAAAGTTAGATTGATCCCCTCCAGACTGAACTGCTCACTGTTAGCAGTGTACCAATCGTAACTGTTGGAATCCTTTAATCTTGAAGTTCCTTCCAGATTCGGAACTAAGGATTAAAAGTTCTTTGTTTTTATAATTTGAATTTGAAGATTATATATATTCAGTCACCCTGGCTATTGACTTGCGATATTCCTGAGAAAATTTAAAACAGAAATGTCAGAAATGGTAATTTATGTTGTAAAATTTTGGTTGAAATTCATTCTTCAAAGCAAATAATTTTACTGGCCTATTTGTAATGCACCTGCAAAATGATTATTCATTCTTATCTCATTTATAAATGTCCAAGGCATGCTAAGCAAGTTCTCTTCTGTGTTTTAATTGAGTTAACGAAAGAATATTCTGGGTTGTTTTGCATTCACTACACCAGGTTATCAAAAGTGGTGAAATGGTGAAGCTATGTGTGGACACCTCTGAGATCTCAGTTCTGTGGGTAAACTGATCAATGAGTACTGCTATTATACAAAATTAAACTGCTCTGATACATGTCTCTTGCAAATAAATGATATTTTGTTTATTCAATCAAAGCACAGAAGTCAAGATAAAAGAAATAAGATTTGATGAGTGATCACAAATTGTTTATCTTCACTCTGTTGTAATGATTATTGTATTACTTCAATATGCTGGTCACCATCACAGGACTTTAAAGCTGCTGTCAGTCAGCTATGACATGACTGAGTACCAAGCTCTGTAATGGACCTATAGTACTATAAACACCACCAATCAGTCCATTACATTCATATCAGAAAGTCAAGTGATTGTTATGGGTTTTTCTTCTTTAACTTTACAGGAAATAGTAATAGATTGTGCTTTTTGTACATCAAATTTCAAGTGATTTGTTATTTCAAAGTGTAATATTTAACAGATGGGTCTAAGAAACTGCATAAAATTAGTCTTGCACAACCGCTTTGAATTTAAATGATTGCCCTGATTGTCAGAATGTTGGTTTCTAGCCATAACTCATCAGTATTATTGGTCGTTACCGCTGCCTTGTTGGCTGGCAGATGTTTATAATGACAGATCTTCACTGTATGACGAAACAAGCCAGACAAATATGTACCGTCAATACTGAAAGCTGAACATATATTGTCTATTAGTTCACCCATACACGACAAGACAATTTACATATGATCAATCATCATTATTGTATTGATTAATGAAGTCAAGCGAGTTAAAAGGAATTAAAACATGGAACTGCAGGCTAAAACTAACAAAGGTTTGTTTTAACTTAAGAAATAAAACACCAACTTTTCTGAATTATTATGAATCATTATTCAAATATGTAAATGTATGTGTAGATAATGATGTAATTGTGTTTCTATATTTGAACTACAGGTGTAAATGTGAAACGGTGCAGTGAAAGTAATATCTGACAACAGAAACCTACATTTCAATATGAATGATGTAGGGACTTATGTATATTTCATATTCATTATGAACATCACGACAATGTAATGGACAGTGAAACTTCACTGGAATGTTATACTNTCTGTTATAATGTCAGCCATCAGGGTAAGACATGTGTTACTACCTCTGTTATACTGTCAGACATCAGGGTTAGACCTCAGCTATACTGTCAGACATCAGGGTTAGACATGTGTTACTACCTCTGTTATAATGTCAGCCATCAGGGTAAGACATGTGTTACTACCTCAGTTATAATGTCAGACATCAGGGTTAGACATGTTTACTACCTCTGTTATAATGTCAGTCATCAGGGTTAGTTTAGCAAGTAGTAGAGATATCTGCAGAGGACATCAGAAAAGCATATTTCAATGAAAGTCCTAGAAAATGTTGACAATCAACCCACAATCTTGGTAAACTTTAAACAGTTTTTGAAATGAATGTTGTTGTTGGTTGATTTGATTATTTGTACAAGGTCATGAGAATTGGGGAATCGTCTACTAGTCTAAAACTAGAGTGTGAAAATATGGTTTATTATATTTCCCTGGAAAAGCATTGAAATATTGATGATTACAAGTAGCTACACTGTACAATATATAGTCGAGTATATAATGAGACCCAAAACTCAGGATGAATAAGGCTTGAAAACCAGTTTGTGTACGAAAGAATTCTCATTACTATGCCTTTAAGTCCATTCAGCACTAACATATTTCATAGATCCATCTTCTTTAACTGTTTCTTTATGCAGACACTTTACTATATATTGCCAAACCCCTTTATAATGCCAACATTTTGCCGGAGGGTGCAGTATTACAAGGTTTTACTGAACGCTGTTCAATACAGTTTGTCTGGTTAGAATATATATGACAGTTCTTGTCACTGATCACTTAGAATAATTAGAATAATTTTCCGACAGAGGTTTGACTCATAATGCATAAGATACATTTAGTTAGAGTGCTGTGTTATGAATGAGTGTGAAGATATTTAAGGGGAGTATAAGGATACTATTTACATTACACTAACGATCAACATGATGAATACAATGCCATCAGAACACACTTTTTTAATATAGCCTTTTTATCCTCTGGTTCTCGGATGAGTAGTACATTCCTTTGATCAGGGTCATTCGATTGTCATCAGTGGGTGGGGAGGTTAGCACTTCCCATTATACAAGTATTCATTAAATAGGCAAAAAAAAATGTGTACTTTAGTAAATAGCATAGATGATGCACTTTGATGTAGGTAGACCACTTCATCAGCCAAAGGCCATGTACCCTCATTACTGTTACAGACGGCTCAACATCTCCATTCTATATCTGAATTTAAATCTTCAATCATAGTGGAACAAAAAATAATTTTAAAAAATGACAAATTTTCAATGTAATGAGATAAAAGTGTAGTTGAAGCCTGATTATACACCATCAGATAGATGTTTGCTTGGCACGACCAATTCCGATATTATGCAAAATTATGGATATGATCCCATTCCATACACATTAGCTGTATTTAACAGTGGCACCGGGATTTCGTCCAAGTTTGGGCGCAGCCTAATCTAGCCATCCATCAAGCTTTGTCTAGGACAAAGAATATGATCATCACTGTTGCAAACTCTGTCGCAAAATTACAAAAAAATTATCAGCAAGAATACTTCTGTCTGCTTGATTTGTGAGTGTTGTTCCGTATCCAATTTTCTGTACGACTGCAGATCATGTCATCCGCCTAACAAGGGGTCAGCCCCGCGCAAGCCTGGCTGCACTGACTGCTTNGTTAGACCTCGCCTATAATGTCAGACATCAGGGTTAGACCTCGCCTATAATGTCAGACATCAGGGTTAGACCTCGCCTATAATGTCAGACATCAGGTTAGACATGTCTTGCTACCTCAGTTATAATGTCACATCAGGGTTAGACATGTGTTACGACCTAGGTTATAATGTCAGACATCAGGGTTAGACTTGCGTTACTACATCGGCTATAATGTCAGACATCAGGTTAGACATGTCTTACTACCTCAGTTATAATGTCAGACATCAGGGTTAGACATGTGTTACTACATCGGCTATAATGTCGGACATCAGGGTTAGACATGTGTTACTACCTCAGTTATAATGTCAGACATCAGGGTTAGACATGTGTTACGACCTTGGTTATAATGTCAGACATCAGGGTTAGACATGTGTTACTACAGTTGTGGGATCGCACAACGTTACACGATGTGCGGTGTGCGCACAATGTGTGCAGGGTGTGTGAACGGTGTGTGCATGATGGGCGAACGATAAAAAGCTGGACGATCATTGCTTGCGCATATCTGTGTGCACGATGGACGGACGTTGTGCGATAACAATCGTGGTTGGTGTAAATTGAGGAATGCCTTAACAATTTATACGGTTTCGTGTTTGAACATATAGACTTGATGTTTACGTATGTTTCTATATTCTAGCAACATCTATAAACTTATCTTTTTGTCTATACATTCATATATTTAGAAATTTTGCGTTCTGTGTTTTTAAACTTTAACATAATCGACACATATAAAATTACAACACAATCCTGTATACAGGTAAACATAACCAATTTTTACATGTACCTAGACCGTAGTTTTTTTCCCCGCCTGGGGCACTTACGTAACTCGTCGGGTAAGGCCAGGGGTGTGAAAATCCAGGTGAAGGGGAGGTATTGGCAAACGAATGCAAATAACAATACTATTCATTACGGTCAAACGGTATCGCTTATCAGCTCTTTGTGTCAGGCACTGGTCAGGTAAAACTCCGGACACTCATAAAATTGTTATTTACCTGTTCTGTTAACTTGGAGCCGAACCCATTCTTGACAGCCTAACGGTCGCTGTAATACTGTGTAACACGCATTGTGAAATTGTATAATCTTGATTATTGTGATGAGAAATTACAGATATATACACAGGGTACATTATCGCATGCGAGTCTTCCGTATTTTTGTCATTCCGTAATTTTGATCTACAAATGATACCAAATTGCACAGTTGTGCGGAGAGAAGTGCACAACGGGGTGAACGATTGCTAAATCGCACAGTTGTGCGCACCATGTGTGAACGATGTGCGGACGGTGTGTGAACGATGTATGCATGGTGTGCGCACGCTATTTTTGGTGCGTTGTGCGGTACCAGAACTGCACTTCAGTTATAATGTCAGACATCAGGGTTAGACATGTGTTACTACAACAGTTATAATGTCAGACATCAGGCTTAGACCTCAGCTATAATGTCAGACATCAGGGTTAGACATGTGTTACTACAACAGTTATAATGTCAGACATCAGGGTTAGACATGGTTTACTACCTCTGTTATAATGTCAGACATCAGGGTTAGACATGGTTTACTACCACAGTTATAATGTCAGACATCAGGGTTAGACATGTGTTACTACCTCTGTTATAATGTCAGACATCAGGGTTAGACATGTGTTACGACCTAGGTTATAATGTCAGACATCAGGGTTAGACATGTGTTACTACCACAGTTATAATGTTAGACATCAGGGTTAGACATGCGTTACTACTTCAGTTATAATGTCAGACATCAGGGTTAGACATGTGTTACTACCTCAGTTATAATGTCAGACATCAGGGTTAGACGTGGTTTACTGCAACAGTTATAATGTCAGACATCAGGGTTAGACATGGTTTACTACCTCTGTTATAATGTCAGACATCAGGGTTAGACATGGTTTACTACCTCTGTTATAATGTCAGACATCAGGGTTAGACATGGTTTACTGCAACAGTCATAATGTCAGACATCAGGGTTAGACATGTGTTACTACCTCTGTTATAATGTCAGACATCAGGGTTAGACATGGTTTACTACCTCTGTTATAATGTCAGACATCAGGGTTAGACATGGTTTACTACCTCTGTTATAATGTCAGACATCAGGGTTAGACATGTGTTACTACCACCGTTATAATGTCAGACATCAGGGTAAGACATGTGTTACTACCTCAGTTATAATGTCAGACATCAGGGTTAGACATGGTTTACTGCAACAGTTATAATGTCAGACATCAGGGTTAGACATGTGTTACTTCCACAGTTATAATGTCAGACATCAGGGTTAGACATGGTTTACTACCTCTGTTATAATGTCAGACATCAGGGTTAGACATGG
>NW_018405300.1:924919-930562 GCF_002113885.1 Mizuhopecten yessoensis
AGGCCTGATATTGTACACTAAAACACAGATTGTTGAGGAGAAGGACAGGTCCTACACAGGCCTGATATTGTACACTAAAACACAGATTGTTGAGGAGAAGGACAGGTCCTACACAGGCCTGATATTGTACACTAAAACACAGATTGTTGAGGAGAAGGACAGGTCCTACACAGGCCTGATATTGTACACTAAAACACAGATTGTTGAGGAGAAGGACAGGTCCTACACAGGCCTGATATTGTACACTAAAACACAGATTGTTGAGGAGAAGGACAGGTCCTACACAGGCCTGATATTGTACACTAAAACACAGATTGTTGAGGAGAAGGACAGGTCCTACACAGGCCTGATATTGTACACTAAAACACAGATTGTTGAGGAGAAGGACAGGTCCTACACAGGCCTGATATTGTACACTAAAACACAGATTGTTGAGGAGAAGGACAGGCCCTACACAGGCCTGATATTGTACACTAAAACACAAATTGTTAAGGAGAAGGACAGGTCCTACATAGGCCTGATATTGTACACTAAAACACAGATTGTTAAGGAGAAGGACAGGTCCTACACAGGCCTGACATGAANAAAAAATGACAAATTTTCAATGTAATGAGATAAAAGTGTAGTTGAAGCCTGATTATACACCATCAGATAGATGTTTGCTTGGCACGACCAATTCCGATATTATGCAAAATTATGGATATGATCCCATTCCATACACATTAGCTGTATTTAACAGTGGCACCGGGATTTCGTCCAAGTTTGGGCGCAGCCTAATCTAGCCATCCATCAAGCTTTGTCTAGGACAAAGAATATGATCATCACTGTTGCAAACTCTGTCGCAAAATTACAAAAAAATTATCAGCAAGAATACTTCTGTCTGCTTGATTTGTGAGTGTTGTTCCGTATCCAATTTTCTGTACGACTGCAGATCATGTCATCCGCCTAACAAGGGGTCAGCCCCGCGCAAGCCTGGCTGCACTGACTGCTTGCCACACAGCCCCCATAAGGGACTTTTCTAATTTACTTCATTTATCTTCAAGTCAATTTTTCTTCTTGTTATCAGCAAAAAGTTCATTCAGCACGACATATGCAATTGGCCCTATTACCATAGAGAGGGGGTTTGTGGTTGGTAGACTGGTTGGTAGGCACATGGTCCTCACTCAGTGTAGGGGTTCTCTCCCCTGGCACTATGGGCAATATGTATAATAATAATTGCTTATTTTAGGTATCATGTAGCATGTCTAATTGTCCAAGCTTAAGTTTTAACATTTGAAATTTAAAAAAAAAAAAGCATTTAATATATTTCGATTAACTTTGTGAACATGTGCATCTGTAATTAATTAATGAAATTTTGCATTGTTACTTAATGTAAATGAAATCACAGATGGGAAATATTATAAAACAGTTCCATATGTCCTGACTAATGAAGTTGGCAGAAGAAGAAAAATACAGATATGATTTAATCTTCCATCTATTTAATTTTGGAAAGAAGGTATTTAGTTACATTGGTTTGGTGATGACAGGTTTTTTCTGTGGTGGTGAGGGGTTGGGGTTTGCATATTTATCTCAACCACTTTGAGTAGTACAAAACAATTGTTTTCTTATACATTACAATTTTCATTGGTAATTTTGAAAATGGGAAAAAGGAACAACTGTATTACAGGCATAATTGAATGGATATAATTGAGTTGCATGTAAAACTATTTGATAAATCCTACACTGCTACTCAAGTTTAGCAAACATATCTTCCCTATCATACTTCATGACAAAATTTTCCATCTTATATAAAAAAAATTTTTAGATACAATTACAAAACTGTAAATATTCTTTGTTTACCCTACATGATTTAGAAAAGGAGTTCGTCTTTGATGAAGATGTTTTAAAACACAAGCTTTTATAGGAAATAGAAAATTACCACCAAGAACATGCTATGGCTGTGATTATTTTCTAAGCTTTATTAGATTATTTTAGATTTTCTTTAAAATCCCAACTTCATTAAAACTGATAGGTAGGATTGGTGAGGAAATGGGGAAGCTGGCTTGATGACTCAGCTGATCATTACAGACCTACGACACCCTCCTATTAAATGTGAACTCTACCCTCATTCATATATATATATATGCTTCATAAGTGTGTAGATCATTTTGGAGAAAAAACAAATCAGACTAAATTAGTTAATGAGATGCACGTGTAGGATGAGAGTCGTGCCGATTTATGGGGATGACTGTCAAACGTGGCAGGACTTGGAACCCCACAGGGGTATTAGGTGGAAAACTGTAAAAAAAACTGTATGTCTGTACAAGGGATCACTGGAACTCCGGTATAATATCTGTATAATTCTATACTCTCAAGTTTCTATATCAAAAAAACATCCACCAATAAAATGAAAATATTTGCTGAGATTTGGATTATAAAGTTTGTGATGTTCTGTGAGAGGATACAGTCAAGGTTAACTGTATGAGGCCTACTTCAGTAACCAGAATACATGGGACCTTGAAGTTCTAATAAACATAGGCAGCTGGGACTTATATAAACTCATGTATTTTGTATATGGTGCTTTGACTCTCTGTTGTCCCATCCGTTGTCCAATCTAGTCGTGTCTGTAGGACAGTTAGCTCACTGAGAGTTTAATTTTTAAAGTAATTTCTCTTGGCTGGTCTTTGTCTTGTGTCAGGGCCTGTCTAACACCCAACAATGGCCCACAGTGGCCTTCGATCGCCCTCCCTGCACCCCCCTCTGACTGTCTGGCTGGACACACATGCGTTGTTATGAATTTCCAGAGAGTAGAATTTGTCTAAGTGACATGCATTAATTATGATTGCATCACTAATTACCGGTGCATCAGCGTGATCACCAACAGTTCACATTGAAAACTTAAACAGGAAAACTTGATGAAATAACATAAATTTGAAGTTGGGAGTGTGGCTTGTGCCAGCGAAGGCCTGCTAAAACCTATTGATTCCCAGCCACCCATGAACGACAGATAGTGCTGCTATTAGGCAAATGGCTCGCCTTTCTTATTTTAAGGCTTGCCCTTGGTATTGTTTCAAAGTCTTTGATTGACAAAACAATGATAAAAGCTTGACTCCCTTGTGGTGAGAATCATTTCACTTGGTGGCTGGCTAGGAAATTTCACAAGTGCAAGACACGATCCTGCCTCCCAAAAGGGGATAAGTCAATTACAGGATAGCTTTGTCTTTTCGTCCTTAGGATGAAACTATTTATTTTCCATCTCTGTGCACTATCAAATTTCAGCCATTGTGCCATCCCTGGAATAAATATTCCATTACATTTCTATTTTATTGAGGCAAATTATCATAAATCTGATTGTTCATTTCTTGGAGTGTCTTGTGCAAGTCATTTTCTTTAAATCTTGTGGAATTACATCTTAAATAATACTTATTTTCTTAGGACAAGATACAGCCAAGGAATGAAATGGCCCAGTAAAAAAAACTAGGGGCCTACATGTGCTTGTTGAGCCAAAACGCAATGCTTCAATATTCCATAGCTTAGTATCCATAAAGCTGTGTTGGGTAGAAATGTGTATCTTGTTAGATTGTATAGTAACAGTAGAAACTGGTGACTTGGTATACAATATTTTGTACATTGATATCCATAGAGCAGATTCACTGCTTCCTGAAAAAAAGATACTGACAATATATCATGTACCAACACATATTTCAATTGACATTTCAGTTGAAAAGCAGAAATGGTTTTGATTTTAAAACTTTGTGAATGGGTAAACATATTTGTTATCATGTCATTCATTCCACACTATAACAGCCTTTTTCACTATTAGATACCATAGCATCAGATACGGAACTAGCATCTCAGTGACATTGTCAAATAGTGATATAAAGTTGCACAGCAATCTCCCATCTTTCAAACTTCATATTCAAGATGTTCTTTTCAAATAAAGACCTGATGAAAAGGCATTAAGTTATAAATTTGTGGAGGAAACCTGAATATCAGTAAAGGACTTCTTTTTCAAGTGTGAGTAGGTTTTAAATAAATCTGAAAGACATTCACAAAGGGGGTAGACACTTAGACAGATCTGATTTGTAGATTAGGTTTTCGTAATTGATTTTCTTGGTCGTGGGTTTGTTTTATATTGTTACATCAGGCCATATTACTAGTTTATGTGGCGTGACTGCCTTTTAGGCAAGTTTTACTGGCAGATATTCATTTCATACAATTACATATCCGAGTTAATAAGGGCAGTTTTATGTCTTTACCAAGTCAATGCTAGAAACCATTGCTGTTCTACACACAGGATGCATAGAATTAGGACCAATTATCGGCTTGTAAAAACTAGCCTAATTTCTTTGCCAGTGAAAAGATTTGAAAATTAAACACTGAGTGAATTGATATAAATAAAATAAAAAATCCTGTATACAGAAAAACACCGATAAGATCAGACGTCTTGGCATTTCAGCTGTACGTAATTTGCTGCAATTATTGTAATGCATGAGAAATTTTCAAATTCGAGAGAAAAATGTGAAGGTATCTGTCATGAGTTTGATAATGGAGTAGCCGATTTGGACCGCTTACAAGGCTTATCAGAACTGAAGGCAGATTAGGGTTGGGAGACCAACAACCTACCCACAGCTCAAATACACCTATCAATGGCCCAACTCCGGCTTTAGACCCACACCTGATTGTTTCCTCTTTAAAATAAAATTTGTCCTCATTATCGTGTGTTTGTGAAGTACCTACCTGTGGGCACAGAGAATTTATTACATTCCCCAGCCATCAATAATCTCACTTACTTCATAGCTCCTATCTTTTCACCTGTTTTTCTTTCCCTTTTTCTCCAGTTTGACAATCCATTAAAATAAATGTCGACCTGCCATGATGAAACAGAATGAGCTGATGTCAGATAGTAGACAACTAGTGACTAAATCTACCTCAAATCATGATGTCATAACCCTTATCATGTCAGACTTCTTGTAAGGCAAGGAGACCGTCAAGAAAACAGCTTTTTATTTGATTAAGGAGAATAACTCATTAAACCCCGTTTTATTGGAAATTTAAGGGAGTTAATTCTTATTATTCAGCTAAAAGTTCTTACAAACGGCTATTTCAAAATGAAGCTTGATCNTCGGGTGTTTCTGCCGAGCCAATCAGGCGAGAGGTGGGCGGAGCTTGTTACCGAAGTCGGAAGCGACGCACCAGGTGGGCGGAGCTTGCTACCGAAATCGGAAGCATTTGGCTCCATTGACATCATAAGGGTAGTTGGGACTTGAAGCTATACAGCCTATGGTTTACAAATATTTTCTAGTTAAAACTATCTCTCCACTGGGTATCGGTATAATAAAACGGTTAAAGTATGGGGTTGAGGTATATAGCAAGTTTCTGGTGTCCCTTGACCATGCATATTTCCCTCGGCTTCGCCTCGGGAAATAGACCTGGTCTCGGGACACCAGAAACTTGCTATATCCCTCAACCCCATACTTTAACTGTATACTAACATATATACCTGTATTGTTAACGTCAATGCAACTTGTGATGACAGCTACTAACATATAAGCCTGTATCGTTATCGTCAAAGCGCCTTGTGATGACAGCTACTAATATATATGCCTGTATCGTTACCGTCAAAGCCCCTTGTGATGACGGCTACTAACATATATGCCTGTA
>NW_018405300.1:930993-957159 GCF_002113885.1 Mizuhopecten yessoensis
AGGCCTGATATTGTACACTAAAACACAGATTGTTGAGGAGAAGGACAGGTCCTACACAGGCCTGATATTGTACACTAAAACACAGATTGTTGAGGAGAAGGACAGGTCCTACACAGGCCTGATATTGTACACTAAAACACAGATTGTTGAGGAGAAGGACAGGTCCTACACAGGCCTGATATTGTACACTAAAACACAGATTGTTAAGGAGAAGGACAGGTCCTACACAGCCCCTGATATTGTACACTAAAACACAGATTGTTGAGGAGAAGGACAGGTCCTACACAGGCCTGATATTGTACACTAAAACACAGATTGTTGAGGAGAAGGACAGGTCCTACACAGGCCTGATATTGTACACTATAACACAGATTGTTAAGGAGAAGGACAGGTCCTACACAGGCCTGAAATTGTACAATAAAACACAGATTGTTGAGGAGAAGGACAGATCCTACACCGGCCTGATATTGTACACTAAAACACAGATCGTTAAGGAGAAGGACAGGTCCTACAAAGGCCTGATATTGTACACTAAAACACAGATTGTTAAGGAGAAGGACAGGTCCTACACAGGCCTGATATTGTACAATAAAACACAGATTGTTGAGGAGAAGGACAGATCCTTCACCGGCCTGATATTGTACACTAAAACACAAATCGTTAAGGAGAAGGACAGGTCCTATACAGGCCTGATATTGTACACTAAAACACAGATTGTTGCTGATACTTCATTTCCTTCATGAAAGAAAAAATATAATTGTTCTTATGAGGAGTAAAACAAACTATCTGTTTGATACCTTTTTCAGCTATTCATGTTGCCTTACAAAAAAAGTAAGAATTAAAAGTGATCATGTGAAGTTTTATCGTAGAGAAGCTGCAGAGAGTTACCAACAAGATATGCCATTTCAGGGTTTATCTGTAGAAGTTTACCATGTCAACTTCCACTGGCTCTCATAGATAAGGAAACATTTCAAAATCACTATCTGTCTGAGTAAGTGACTTTTTTCTCTCAGAATTTGATAATAATGTCATTACTTAATGTATATTTATAAACAAATATTGATATGATTTTGATGTCTTTAAGTGCCTTTTTGGAGTGAGTTTTCATATATTTTTTGTCTTTCAATCTGTGAAAAAAAATCTTAAGACACATAAAAGGATATAGTCTGCTGATAACATTGTGGTTTTTTCTATTTTTTCCTCTTCAAAAGAATTTTTATAACTGGTTTAGTTTTGAAATGTCTGCCAGAAGTGTCATAGCTGTAGAAAGGTGTTGTTTTATACAGACAAATGAGAACACATTCACTGTCTCTCTTCGCAAGTCTTACCGACTTCTGCCCTATCAAAGGAGAAATCTGCTTCAATGTTGAGAGATTGGGTCTGTTGGCAGCACATTTCTCAGTAAAGGACTTGCTGGATTGACAATGATACACTAGCTAAGAGATAGTTCTATTACACACCGGACCCATTAAACCACAGAGGTGCATGTTGATAGGTGAACCCCAGCCTGTCTTGGAGTGTATAAGTACCCCCTGAACTCTCCTTTCCATGGGAATCCAGAAACGTTTCTAAAGGTATTGTCTGTAAAAGTGGAAATTTTCACATTTTTGCAATTAGCGCAAAAATATCTTTATGCAAACATGTATTTATATATTATATATAGTTTAAAGATATATGGCATAGATAGATTTCTGAACCATTGTCAGCGTGAAAATTTTCACACCATGATCTTTTTAATGAATTATAACACAAACATTTTAACACGTGATAAATGTCCACTTTTACAGTATTCCTCCACCATCCTGACCCCTTTATTTCCCAAGATTCCCCTTTATTTCCCAATACAATGAACCCATATTTCTTCTGAAATAAACCAGTCTCCAGTATAGTGATCCCTTTTACCAGTGGAACAAACCCCATTATCCACTATCTAGATCTAGATCTTTTGCATTGTACCCATAACCCCACTGCAACCAAAACAAAGATTACAACTACCCAGTGCAATACAGAATGAATCTCTTTGCATCCTTATGATGTCAAATCAGCGTTGTGCCCTGAAGTATTTCAAACCTCCACATGAACACAGGAGTCTTTATCTTATGTTTGACGGGTCTATTATATTGTACTACTGTCATTACTCAAGTAGATTATAATGTTACAGAACTATTTGACATGGTCATTTCTCTTAGGACTCTGACATATGCTGCTGTAAAATTGTCCACTATCAGTAGCTAATGACTTGTTATAATTACTTAAAATAGACCTGGGTGGACTAAGATACCAGGTCTTGAACGTGTTCACCAGCTCAATCAGAGACTAATTATTACACACCAACGAATGGCGCCCTGTTACACCACTTAAATCAGGCACTTGGTTTTTGTGAAGAAAAATGTTACCTATTAAATATGCAAGACATTGGTATTGAAGATGGACAGTCAAGGCCACCAACTTGCTACCTCGTTCCTAATAAACACAGCAAGTGTCCGAGTCATTGATTAATGAGGAAGCTAGCACCTAAAGAGGTCTAGGACACAGGATGTCAATTTGACAGGTTGTGATTGGTTCCAGGTTAGCATGAAGGTCATAGGTCACCATTAGTATTCTTTTGGTAAAATAGATAATATTCGTTGTTGTGTCTGGTATAGTATTGAATAAACACAGTCATTTGTTATAGCTCCTGATTAACAACATTTCATCCTAGAGCTACAACAGTATGGGTAATATTGATTCAGTTTGGTGAACCTTACTTAGGTACAATAATGATAGTATAGCTTGTTATCAATAACGGAAGGAAAGTCAAGTACAGTCTGGCTTTGAGGATTCCTGTTATAGTTGCTCAGGGGTTTAATACTTGAACCTGTCGAAACAATTCAACAGTAACTGAATTACTATACTAAGTTACCAGTGATAAACCTGCATTTTATAGACAAAACTGAAATATAGGCAGATTGACTTTGCCAGAATAAGTATCCATTTCCAGTGGGTTCTGATATTACTGACAATTATTCCTTGTTAGATTCATAGAAATGTCATCTCTAATTTCTGTCACCTTGAAATGGCGTCTATGATGTGACTTAAGGTGCATGCCTTGCAGTTCAAGGCCTGTGCCCGTATCAGGGCCCCGGTACCTAGGGAGGGCTATCTGTGAGATGACCCTCATTTCCATTAATTAACATGGATGTATGCACCACACCCAGCGATATTGAAGGACGACCGTTAAACCTGGGTCTGTATCGACATCAGCCCAACACATACAGCATGTTATGGAATTGGCCTTCGGAGAGGTGAGATGAAATGGCGGTAGGGTTAGACTTTATTGCTTCCCGGATTGATTTCCCCTCAATCAAACAGGCAAATCACTTTAATCAGATAGTCTGTCAAATTCTGTTGCCTCAAGCTGTTGCTCCTGGTAATGGAAAAAAGGATTCGGAATGGGGAAAATGGCCCGTGGAATTTATTGGCCTGTCATAGACAAATATCTGTGTACTATTATGCACTGTAAGGATTCGCCTAACGTTGTCATTGTAATAGGCTATTTAACATACAGGCAGTGATTTAAGTCCCAGTGCCATCATAGACCTTCTCCTGTTTTCTACCAATCTCATCCTTCAGAAAGCCACAAAACAAAATGGAGACCAAAATTACTACAATAAAGAATATATAATAATCCCCGAATCTTTTATCGGCTTGAAGCTGATCAATCATGAGAAATTATATACAGGAAGTAATAAATTGATTATCACATTGAAATTCCATTTTACTGAAGATGTTTTGATGATGGAAAAGTGATATGGATGTGAAAAAGATTCCATAGAAGAATTTCATTTGAAAAAAAAGAAAATTGTACTTTACTTGCAGCTTAGGATATCTGGTGAAGTATCCAGAAATGGATATATACAGGGTTTGTAACAAAAAGGAAAACACAATGGCGTCACAATTTGCTTGCAAGAAAAGTCGAATTAAATTGGTGTACAAATCAGCACTTTGATATAAGCCATGTTGAGTTTTACATCAGATTTACATGATGTAACCTAAATGATTTAATGTTTCAATTTTACAAGTATTTCAGATGTCTTTGACTAAACACTGCCATATGTACAGCTCCTATTTTGCTGCTTTTTTTAACACTATCATTTCATAGGAGCAAAATACTTATCAGAAAAAATAAAAACACCCCCATTACTGTACTTGACTTGCTGCCCATTGGAGTGATTTCAGTGGGCTAGGGGTTTCTATATCTGTCCTAGGGGAGCGGGGTAGGAATTTAATGGTCTTTTTGATGTCATCACTGGGATTCCCTGTATCCTAATCCCTCCAGACTCAGTCACCCTTCTGATAAGTTGTCTGAGTAGGCATCTCTAGATTCAAGGAACTCAGCATTTCAAAAACTCCTGTTGTAAGAGTTAAAAATAATTCTATCAATTTTTGTTTTTCCTTGTGGACTTAAGACATTTTAACTGAATTTAGAAACTAATCTATGCATTCTATCTAAGGAAAAAACTAGTATCTAGAATTGCAACATAATTCAATGATTTGTATTGGCCTCCAGGGCACATCCAGACATGTGTAGACATAGCTGTGTATTCCCTGGATACCATTAGGGCCAGGAGAACTTTCATTGAGAGATGTACCGATAAAACCCTTCTTTCCGTTGTACAACTCATGTCTTGACACAGGCAATATGTGGATTTCTAAAGAAGAACAGCTGATGGAATGTATCGAAGTTTTTTTCCCCTTTTTATCAGTCCTGTTGTAGATTTGTTTTAGTTGTTCACAAATAAAAAATCAATTTCCAATGCTCAACCAACAAAAACTGTTTTTGAAATAAATTCTGGTAAAAGTTAACTTGAGTAAGTCTTTTCAATTGAGTTGAATGTATTGTGATGTCAACAACTGTTTGTTGATAAGCATATAGCATGTAGTGAAAAGCTGTATCAAGACTTTTCAAAAACTTCAGAACGTGCAGGAATCACACATGGTTATGTTATAATAAGGCTGTTAGGACTGTTTGTGGGTTGTGGCGGTAGGGCGTAAGAATTGTACCTGCTGCCCCCAATTGCATGATTGTAAGAGGCGACTAAATTTGGGACCTTATCTCTTCTCTCCTTTCTAAATAACTTTCTTCTTCCTAATGTCTCCCTTGACAATGCCTCACTTTTGGCCATTTGTTGAGCGTTCGCCCCTGTGAGGAAGGTTTTGGGTTCTGTCCCCTGGCCGAGACATACCAAAGTCTTTAAAAATGGTAGTTTCTACTCCTGCTTAACGCTCAGCAAATTAGGAGTGGGACGACTGGTTCGCCCGTTGTCAGTATAATGTGACCGGGTGGGGCGTCCTGCTGGGTGTCTTCGGCAGTATGTTTCGGTGAGGTAGCACTATAACGTCGGCATCAGTTCCGCGCTATCACAAGGAGACAAACACGAACATATCGCAGCCTCCCAAAATACACACACATACACTACACGCATGCATCTTGCACACCCAGGGGAGGCCGTCCTTAAATGACCTTAGCTGTTAATAGGACGTTAAACAAAATCAAACAAACAAACAAAATTGTGGGTTGTGGTCCCTGTTGAAGTGCTGGTGTAGGGGTGGAGGCAGGGGGCAGGTGGGACACACACACAAACACAACTGCTGTGGTCTAATTACTCTGTTCATTTGCCTGCATCGTTTACATTTATTTCTAATTAGGCTGTGTACATGCATGATATGCATCATTTGTAAGTCTGACAAACCAGGCTCCCTGTACCTCCCTGCCGTTCACTGTCATTATGTACACACCACCAAACCTGTGCTCTGGTAATGAAAACAGTTCCCCGCCTATAAGTTGATAATTATCTACATAATCATTACATGGGACTGTTTCTGCTATCTGCAGTCTCACATCCGGCACAACTTGGTTTTTTTCTGTCGGGACAGATATTTGAAATATACTTCTCTCCCACTGAAGTTTACAGAATGGGAAAGTTTGACTTTAATTTTACAATTATTGTCTGAAGTTAATTTGTAAATTTTTGTGGCAGACATGCATTTAAAATTTGACTCCAAACATGGTGATGTTTGGCATGTACAATTGAGAGTGGCAGGCTACCTGACTACAGCTGATGTTACTACAGCCATCACCCCGACCTATACACTTACACAGATTTATGATTTTGAACCTGTTTTAGGTTCCTTGTACTTTTACTGTTCTTGTCAAGATTTGTTGTGTTTCTGATGTTCACCACACTGTCATTTTTAATTCATTAATTATTTGTTGTTCAATGTTTGAGAGTTTTGGGTACTTAAGTTTACATATATATATGTAATTGGAGTATTTTTAGGACCTTGTTATCCCATTTTCTGTCTTACTGGTATATTAGTGGATTTTTGTGAGGAATTCATGGTGAAGGTCTCCCAAAGATGTAGTGTGATGTATCACCTCCAGGAGAGCCAGGCCGTGTGTGTTTGACCCGCTGATTGAACATTAATTTTACTTTACCTACCGACATTGATAAATGACTTCCCTAGCAGACCAGCTTGTTTGTGTTCTGTATACTCTTTGCTATTGTCTCACAATTAAATTTAAATGGTGGATCGGCTTTGGAATCAGTAGGGGAATCAGTAAGGGAATCGGTAAATGGATTTCAAGTACATATGAACTGCTAGACTTGTCTTGGACAGTTAACCTTAATTTGTTGGGAGTGCTTTCTAACCTAATACACAGCTAGGTAGATAGGTGTTGACTGACAGGTGTCCTCAGGGTGTCCAAACTTTCCTATCGCTCCAGTCCTCTATGTAGCCCCACCGGACACCCTGTGGACACCTCCAGGATTCATCATTCTACAATGGACACCCTGTGGACTCTCCGACTCCAGAATCTATCACTTCCCAGTCACCACACGAGGGCTCTGTGTGGGTGTCAACTCCATCTACCTAGCTGTGAATGTACGTCTCACCTTAGATGTGACAATTATACAAAATCAAAATTTTAGTTACGGTTGATTGGATATGTTCCTCCCTCCCGCTACTCTAATATGATGCAAATCGTTGATAATTCAATATCTGAACAAATTCACCATGGGTTCACTTGGAGTATCTTATACTGCAGATTTGATTTTCTTCTCAAAATCTGTGGAACTTTTTCAGACCATGCGTTAGATATATGCGACTGACCATTTAGACTATCAATCTGGTTGCGACTAACTTGTGTGGACAGGCGTACTGTTTGTGTGAGTAGACAGAGGTATGTATCTGTAGATGGGTCCTCCTGGACAGCCATATGGTATTTGGATGTAGTATTTACAGCTATATTACACAAATGTTTGTCCGTCTCCTTGGGAAGCTCTCTAAACATTGATCACATTACATGCCCCTGTCACTACAGAGCTCTTCAGGTCTGCAGTGTTTGTGCACACAAATGCTCCGATCTTATTTCCTCTAATTACTCTCGAGGAGCTTGTGTAGACTGGGTCATTCTTCCACAGATCACCTTTGCCACAATTTCACTTTGCAGCCGAGAGCGATGGCAGTTTTGTTTAGACTTTCCAGGCCTGACAGGCAGCCCACCTGACAGTCTCCACATGGACCTGTAAGCTTGTCAGGACTTTGTAGGTTCCTCCACCCAGATGTCGTGTCGTCATGACCTTCCTACCTCACCATGGCTTACAGCCAAGTCTCATCCTCGTGATTCATTAGAATTAAGCAAATCTCAAAACCGATATATCAACTTGTATATAATTCCGTCTAATTTTGGTGAGTTGACACAGACGATCTCTGATATTCCATACCACATGATTCAATTCTATCCCAGGTCAAGATGACCGTGGCCTACTAAAAGATTTGGTTAAGTGTTATATCTTCTTCCTTTCTAGGTAATAAAATCTATGGTTAAAATGCAGAACATCCTTGTAGAGCCCAATGAACAAGTTTTAAGTAACTCATTTGTGGCTGTGTAATTTAGGTCAGATATCTCTAGGTTTCATGAAGAAGAGAATTTTTCAATACATGTATTATAAAAATTGAAAAACTCCAAAATCTTTTAAATGAAAAAATCTTCAAGTCCTCTTCTTGTCAGGTGTTGTGGTCCTATTCTTGTCAGGGGTTGTGGTCCTATGCTTGTCGGGTGTTGTGGTCCTATGCTTGTCTCTACAACAGTGGGTGTTGTGGTCCTATGCTTTTCAGGTGTTGTGGTCCTATTATTGTCAGGTCTTGTGGTCCTATTCTTGTCAGGGGTTGTGGTCCTATGCTTGTCAGCTATTGTGGTCCTATGCTTGTCTGGTGTTGTGGTCCTATGCTTGTCAGGTGTTGTGGTCCTATGCTTGTCTCTACAACAGTACACATGTTATTGGGTGTAAAATAGAATTGGATATCTTAACACAAATCAGGAAAATAAAGGAACCTTTTTTAATAGACAGCATTTATATGTACCAATATTGACGTTTCCAATTACCTCTCTTCCGGAACTTGGGGTAACGCCACAGCCTGAATAAAGAGTCATTGTTTTAGATGACTTTTAGAAACAAAACAATTTACCTGTCACCAAGTAATTTGTTTTCTGATTCCTGACATTCGTATACATGTGTATAAAAATGAGAAAAAACACCCTGATAATATATCTGATAAATCTATCTGATACGATCCTAATGAGTAATACAAGTCCGGTTAAACAGATGTGTATCAGTAGTTTATACCTGTAGTGTAGGAAGTCCAGATTTGTGATACAACGTATTCTGTAAGTGACTCTTGTTTAAATATTATGGACCAGTTTTCTCCAGAACACAATGTTATAAAAAGCTTTTAAAGATTTCCATTTCATGTTCTTATCACACAACAACTTGTACTTTCTACCATGTCTGTGAAGTGCTGTCCCAATTAAGTGTCATCACAGGAAAAAGGCAAATTCATTTTGTAACAGATTTTGATCAAATTTTATATCGGGTCAGATATGAGAATAATTTGTAACAGTTTCAGAGTTCCAAAGTCCAGTTCATGGTTGCTATTGTTGGAATGATTCATGTCTTACAGATATTTTGTAGTTGTGAGTATATTTTCTGTGTTATTTTCTGTACTTGAAACAGGACTATGTCAATTAAGCAAAAAAATATAGTTTTTCTGTCAATAATTTTTCATGCTGAAAACCGAAAAGAAGGTTTACCATTGTAAAATAAATAATTTGGAAATAGAGTTTCTCGACTATCACAGCAGGGGCTAACATAACTAAGGCTGACCAAATATAATTATTATTCATTCCAAAATATTATATCATAAGAATTTCTTAGGGAAAATAATGCAGAGGGGTATTAAAGAAACAGTTATTGAAATCAAAAGATAAGTGTTCAAATGTAGGAAAACAGAGGGAGGTAATTTGTAAGTTTTGAAGGTACGAGTGTAACAGGAGAGGAAAAATGTACGGCCAGACTGGGGTTCGAACTCGGGACCTTCCGAACTCTAGACGGACGCTCAACCAATTGAGCTATCTGGTCGCCGCCGCTCGACCCAGTCCAGTTCCGCTACACAAGTCAATCGTTACCAGCTCAGGAAATTGATCAAAGCTGTAAATACCATCCTCTGACAGTATTTTATATATTATGTTTTATTTGATCTCATTTAAATTGTTAACCTCCATCTCATATAGCAATCTTCAGGATTAGAATTTCATTCGTATCTAAAACCAAATTCCTATTTTGTAGAAACTGTTTTGTTGACAAATAGAAAAAAACAGCCAAGCATTCTGCACTGTATGATAGAAAGGGAATTCCACAATGGGAATGGGAAACTCGAAATTCTTTCTAAGGCTCTGTCAAAAAGTAATGAGAAGGAGGCCTGGAGCTGTTAAACTACTGCAGATACTTTGTCCTGCTATGAGGTTTTTATAAATTCATGAACAACATTAACAACAGTGAGCTTTATTTGGCACTGAGGCAGTGTATCTCTGTCAGGCCTCACTTGTCTTAACCCTGACACATCCAAAGTAGATACACAGATTTCATGGCCTAAACTCACCACAGCAGTCTGGTATCCATCACCTGTACACACACTGGACAGTTAGTGACCAATGGTCAACCTTCCCTGGCTGGCCAAAGTGGGCACTAATTTGTTTCTATCATGGCTGACACTGCTCAGCTAATCACTGAGACATTACTGACAAAGTGATATAGGCCTGGACATCACATACACCCATGTACCTGTCTACTCATTCAGTACCTACATATACTACTGGTCATCTAATCACTGAGGCATTACTGACAAAGTGATATAGGCCTGGACATCACATACACCCATGTACTTGTCTACTCATTCAGTACCTACATATACTACTGGTCATCTTCACTGGCCAGCTATAATCACTGAGGCATTACTGACAAAGTGATACAGAACTGGACATCACATACACCCATGTACCTGTCTACTCATTCAGTATCAATATATTGTTGGTCATCCTCTTCACAGGCTATATTCCAGATAGTATTTAACATGTGTTGATCCACTAGTCTGATATCACAGACTACCCAGAGTTAAACCTTGTAAATGTTTCATTATACTTTTAATTTCATTTCATTTCAATGGTTATACAAGCTGGTTGAAGTATGTATACGTAGCCTGCGGTGGAGTAATTTGGATGGTCTCTAGACCTCAATAGCTGCAAATACTGTTCATTTGTTATATCATCAGATGTTTTTTCATCGAGAAACTTTTTTTTTCCGTAGAATTATTTGAGAAGTTTTCGATTGGCCTATTATACAGTTAACAAAAGTCCTGCTGTTGATAAGGAATATATTATAGATTAACACCTTGTTTACTTTCGTACATTTGATTATCCCACACAGTGCAGATCCCTCATCACCATCAAACAGCAACATTTGGTTGTGTGATAATGCACACAGCCCAAGCACCAAACAGCAACATTTGGTTGTGTGGGATCCCACACAGTACTTTGCAAATAGCACCAGATAGTGTATGGCTAGTGATGTAGAATCCCACTCAGTGATGTTCCAGCATCAGTACCAGACAGCATCTGCTACCCACCAGTTATGATGTTATTTTTCCACATCTGAGGTCATAACTTTTCTTTTGAAGTGATGTTTCATATGTCATAAAAAGGTCAGAAGGTCAACTTGACCATGACAAATTAGTGTGGCTGCTCCAGGGGTGTTTATGGAGGCACTGCCCAGCTCCCTGCAGTGGCAATGATGGACATTATGATGGGTCTGGGTACAAATTACATGTGTCAATGCCAAAAAAATGTGTGACCATCATTAATGGTCCAGTTTATTTCTGGTTATTCACTGTGAAATTTTACACTGACCAGGAGTTTAATTAGAGATGTAGAAATGATCAGACATATGGTGCCGGAGACCAGACCACCTGAAACAATAACCTGCCATTGTTTGGCAGAAGTATTAATTTGTAGAGGTTTATTATGCTAATGTTTCTTGGCCAATTTTTGAATTATGAAATTGATACCTCATTGTAATTATCTTCATTCATCATGTGACTTTTGTGATATTCCATCATGTTGAGATTGTAAGACATCTAAAACATTGCAACACCAAACCTTTATTTGTCCCATCAAAATGATGTTGAAAATTACGCAGCCTTTGGAGCTAGGATTTGGTAATATTTTAGCATCAGTAAAAAAATGATTACGTTTTTGCTGATGACTTGTGCGGACTTAATTGTTTCCTGTATCTCCACCTCCTATAATTGTGTGAAATAAACATGGGGAAACATGTGGAAACCTTGGCTACAAAGATCCTTCTACTTGTAATCATTTGCTTTTATATGAATAACACTTACCTTAAAATAATTATCAGGTAACATAGAAATATAAGAAAACTAATGAAATGCTTTAATTAATTGTCTGCTGAATAAGCAGGTAACACACAACCAGCACCAGGTGTGCAGTGATCCTAATTACAGCTACTTCATGAATGTCCACAAGTCAGATTGTACTGGCAGCTCTGATAGTGTCAACTTCTCAAAGTATATATATCCAAAAGTCAGACTCGGCTGGCAGCTCAACATGTAATAATGTCAACTTCTCCAGGTATAAACAGCTTTTTCACCGAGGAGGTGTGAGTCTGTTCCCAGAGATGTATCTAACCATTTAAATTAGTGACATAATTAGTCGTGTCAGAATGTACTTTTGAATGTATTAGAAATGCACACATAGGCATTTATTAATTAAGATTGTTTGCTAACATCCAGCATTGTGTGTCAGTTCACAATTTATGCATGTTATGTCAAATGCTTAGCAGTGCTTAAATCCATTTTAATGTTAATATTTAATATTTCTGTGTTTTACAACAGTTGTTGGTGGCATTTATTGCCTTGAAGTATACATGTGTTTATGACAGCCTTGCAAACTGGAAAGATGTAAGGAGTCCTAATTGGGAATGTGTCCTCATTGATGACAGTGTCCTAATTGGGAATGTGTCCTCATTGATGACAGTGTCCTAATTGGGAATGTGTCCTCATTGGTGACAGTGTCCTAATTGGGAATGTGTCCTCATTGATGACAGTGTCCTAATTGGGAATGTGTCCTAATTGATGACAGTGTCCTAATTGGGAATGTGTCCTCAATGATGATAGTGTCCTAATTGGGAATGTGTCCTTATTGATGACAGTGTCCTAATTGGGAATGTGTCCTCATTGATGATAGTGTCCTAATTAGAAATGTGTCCTCAATGATGACAGTGTCCTAATAGGGGATGGTGAGTCCTCACTGGGAACAGATTGGCAAGGTTGACAATAGTGTGTCCAGATTTAGAACAATATGGGCTATGATTTGGGACACTGCACAATGACTGGGGACAGTGTGTCATAACTGGAAGAATAAAAGGGTCCTGGTTTGTATGATATCTCTGTCATGATTGTAGAGTGAAAGGGTCTGGATTCTGTTACAGACTCTGACTATAAGTCTATCCTGATTGAGGACTGTGTAATGATTATAGACTATAAGTCTGTCCTGATTGAGGACTGTGTAATGATTAGAGACTATAAGTCTGTTCTGATTGAGGACTGTGTAATGATTATAGACTATAAACCTGGCCTGATTGTGGACTGTGTAATGATTAGAGACTATAAACCTGTCCTGATTGTGGACTGTGTAATGATTAGAGACTATAAGTCTGTCCTGATTGAGGACTGTGTAATGATTATAGACTATAAGTCTGTCCTGATTGAGGACTGTATACTGATTATAGACTATAAACCTGTCCTGATTGAGGACTGTGTAATGATTAGAGACTATAAGTCTGTCCTGATTGAGGACTGTGTAATGATTAGAGACAGTGTCCTAATTGGCAGTCAGTGTGTCCTGATTGAGCATAGGTCATATTGGGTGTGTCCTGAGAAAGTTTTTTCTATTCTAAAATTATCAATTTCCTTCCCCATAACCCTGTCTAATCCCTTACCCCTCACTATCTACACCTACAGTATCCTTTACTGACCTAAAGTAGTATTCAGTATTGTCCTGACGTGTGTCCATACTGCTATGTGCCCTGTTCCAGCTCACATGGAATACCTGCCGGTAATAGTCCTATAACTGTCCTCGTGTTATAGGCTGTAGTCACAACATTTATGGCCGTTCTCATGTTCAAATTCCCTTATATGTCACATGCTACCTTTTGATTTTCTACAATAAAGAATTACGTAGCCTGTTCTTTTGTTCTTTGTATTTAAGGTAATTTGAACCATTAATCATGATATGTCAAACTTTATACTTTTCCTTGTGTTCGTCCCATACACATTATCATCATTTAAGGAAATACTTAAATAAAAGAAAAGAAACTTTTGAAAAAAAAAAAATTGATTTTTATGTGATTAACATAATATGCATTTTAAATTAAGCATAAAAAATTGATGTAGAGGTCAAGTATGAAGTGTGTTGTGACGTCATTGCCTACAGATCTTTGGCTGTACATGTGAACATCACATTTTTCTCAGGATATAATCTGTGTATGACTGTTGATGTGAGCTGGCGACGGAGCCAATCGGAGCCCAGTCACTAGTAACAGAGACATGCACCGTCTCGTTAGAGTGCAGCAGCCATGTGCAGACACACTTATCACACAGTCGCAATCTCACATATTCTTCACTTCTGGATACTGTACACTTAAATTGAATTAAACCAAGTATGAAAATCTAATTTGCTACTGTATATAACTTGATATATGCAGTTTGGTATTTTTGCCAATTATACAGAATAAGTTGGCAAAAACCTGTTTATGATGGAACATACAAGTGTTCTGAGGTTGAAATCAGTTTTGAACTCACCAGCCGCCTCGATAAGAAAACAAGTTTTTGTGAGTGAGGAGTAGAAATAAGGCAAATACAGAAATATACACTATCAATGCTTAAAAGCAATTTGACTTGAAGCATTAGGTTTATTCATGAAGCACCTCCTCTTTTTATAGCTTGAAGGCCTTAAACTGAATTGATAGAATGTGAAGTTATGATTATATTTTCATGAAAATATTTGTTGTAGCTTACAGTATCTGAAGTTAGTTGTTAGATATTTATTTTTAATCAAGAAGGCAAATAATTGCTTCTGTCTCTGTTGGGCTCCTCGATTTATCACTTTCTCTGTCACATATATGTGTATAGAAAAGTGTTGTTGAAATGTGTATTTGATGGTAAATCTGATGGATTACATAAAACTTATTAACTACAAAATATTGTTTGTTGAGAATTGTGTATGAAAATATATCATTATTTTAATTTGTAAAATCTTTGGTTTGGTCTTGTTGGTTGTTTCTCAGGAAAAAAAATATTACTTTCATATTTGTTCTTCAGGAGTTACCTCCCCCTGGATCATATGAGGTACAAGATGCTTATGAGAAATCTCAAATCAAGAGAGACAGAATTAAACCGAGAACAGAGAATGCCAAGAGGAAGCAGGGGTCGTTCCTGTCAGCAGCATCTAGATTTGCACCACCAAGGGATGTGGTCGTTTCACAAAATGATCCTGAAAATCCAGGTAAGTCTATGTATAGTAAAACTCAAACATGGATAAACCTGATAAGAAAAATCAAATGAAAAAGGTGAAGAAAAAAAATCAAAATGAGAAAATTGGAAAAGAAAAATGGCATTTAATCAGTTTATTAAAGGTGTTGAGTTATGTAAGTAATAATGGGTACCAGCAACTAAAATTAAAAGCCTGGTACCACTCAGTCCAGCTACATCAAGTTTACTTAGGGACACAAAGGGACATTCTCAACACCTGAACATTAAAACCAATCTACATGTACCAGTTATGGATTTGATATTTTCCTCTGAGCAAATATTAAAAGTGTTCCAATCTGCTAAGTTTGCAGTTTATTTATTGCACTCTTAGTCAGTTTGTGTACTTTTGCAGATTGAAATTTTTAGCAAAGTTAGGAATCAAACTTGCATGTCATAGATATCAGACTCATGGATGATTTAGGAGTGTCTCACTCAACTCGGTTAATATTGGGGCAAAACAAATCTGGTACAAAATTGAAACATGTATCTGGTTGTTTCAATCTCCAGCCTAAATCTTATCAATCCCATATTTCTTCATCACAAATCAACAAAAAGCAGGCCTGCAGAATCTGCTTCACACCTTCCCTGTCATTTAAATAAGTCTCCGCCTGCAACTGATTGTAAACATTGGTATGGTAGCAGATGCTGACTTTCAGATGCCACAAAACACAGGAAACCTGTCAGCAGATGGACACAGAATCTTCAGGTCGCCTTAAAAAAACGCAAATCTTCCTCCGCTAAAATTAGATATACCCTCACCATTTACATCAACGACCACCAGGAAACCATTTATTTATGACAAAATTTGGAGTGATTTACCTTGATAGATTACGTAAACAGGTTCATAAGACTGTATCTGCTCAAAATCCCAGGAAATACAGATAAGGTGGATAAGACTAGGGGCTCCAGTCGGAGATCTTCGTAGTTAAGGAAGTGGCATCATAGGTAGGGGGTTTGGAGGGGTTACAGGACTCTATGCTGGGTACTTGAGGGTGAAGAGCAAGGTCATGATTATCTAACTCAAGGATTTCCAATTTATCAAACATCATGTGAAGTGCTTCAGCCCTTCTACATTAGTTAAGCTGTTTCTTGATATGTCAAATATGAAATTAAATTTTCAACATGCACATTCATCAGAATGGAGATGCGAGGTGACTCGTCTAGATGCTGGTGATAGAGGTTTGACGGTAAACAATCCTACTTCCCATCCTTCATACGATTTTCTGTGAGAAATTTTTCGGCAAAGTTTGAGATGAGTTGATATTTTAATTAAATTAAAATTAGTTTGCGATAGCTGTAAGCCTACACAGAGTTTAATATATGCTTAAAATCTTCATATTTCTCAACATGTCTTTTCCAACTTGAAACAGCAAAAACACAGAGGCTTTTCACAACTAATTCTTTTGAATAGCTTTTCAAGTTGCTTAAAATAATTCCACTTTGAATAAGATAAAAGTAGAAGGTGATATTTAAAAAAGAATAAAGGCCAATTTCATTTCCTTACAAAGTCTTTGTGTGCCTGAAGAATTTTATTGCCAATATGTTTTTTCTCACAAAATGAGGTCAGTGTTAATTGTGTTAGTGAAGCAGGCAATGTGTAACTCCATACACGGAGATCAAGTCCTCTACATCCAAAAACATATAGAAATGTAGTTTGGGTTAACGTTCATTTCTTCCAGTAGTAATTTCAGGATAATCAAATTCCTTACAGTGAATTTTCATTCATTTCTTCTGCCATAGAATGCCTTTGTGGTATAGCTGGAAGTGTATGTTTACAATAATTGGGAGTACTAGACAGGAAGGTAAAAACTCCCAACTCAAGTCAAGTGCTTCTTCATTTCTCTAAATAAATATTTCTAACCCTGGAGTAAATACAGATCATTTCACAGACCTTTCATTTAAATCCAATGTTGTATTCAATCTACTTTTAAAGAGCATTTGGAAAGTATATTACTTCAATTACAGAAATTTAAATGTAAAACCGGGGTCTTAAAAATACTTGGTAAAATTTTGATAAAAGTGAAATTTCATTTTAATAGGAAATTTAGTGTGTAAAATAAATGGCCTTAAATGAATAAAAACTTTTAACACCAAACTTTTAATTCAGTTGTAATACCTACTTAAACACAACCATCTCAGTCAATTACCTGCCCTGTAGCTACCAACAGCCAGTTGTTTGACCTTTAGATTACTTTCGAGTTTGTTATTATACCATGGCATAGGAAAGCTATATGTCGATCAGTGTTGTATTGCTATATTTCAAATTTATAAACTGTGGTTAGAGCAAGTCTTGCAAGTAAAATGAAATACGTTTGTTTTCACTTCTATGTCATATATTGATGTATATGCCTATGTTTAGAAAGACATATTAGCATTACTGAAACTCCACAACAGGTTACAATAGCCAAGGCTGATCATAAAGGTTTCTAGAGGTAGATGTTACAAAGTCAAAGAATGTTGTACTGTTTCCTGAAGGTTGTTTCTGTATGTAGAAGATAATGTAGTTACAGAGAACACTAAAACCTCGTTATTGGTTTAATATCTACACCTAATAAATAGTCAGTACATTGTTACCTCTACTTTTTGTTTCCATGGATACCAAAACAAACATGTTTTTGTCTTTGTTACGGTCTCGCAAATGTTCTAAGTGGTGATCAGAAAGTATGAGTATTGTGGATTTTATTAAAAAAGGAGAAAGGAAGGAACTGTGGGTTATCATGCCAAATTAACTCAAACAAAAGCCAATGATATCAGACGTGAATTACTGGGAAAGTATCGGAGAGAGTTCATTTTACTTATCGTACAGTTGCCTTAGTGTTCTACCGCAATTTATCTTTAATGTGTTTGGAACGTAAATTCATATAAAATGAAAATGTAATTATATAACTGGCAGAGAACGCAAAACCTGTATATAACTGTATCTTTATTGTGTTGGATCTAGGAGATAGACAATCCAGCCATTGATAAAACAAACAGAGACATGGTTTGGCACAATGTCTTTAATCTAATAGAACTCACAATTTGTCTTCCGTGAAATTAAATCATAAAATTATCTTCGGACAGGATATATCAATCAGGGATAATTCAGCTATCAAATTCTATAATCAAGACATTTTTATTTAAATCCACAACATGCCCAAGTGTTCATTATAAACAAATCAGTAAAGTAGATTTTAGAACATGCATTTGGGAAGAAGTGGGCAGGTTTGGATGAAAGATAGGTAATTATATGTAGTTTGCACTAGGATTGTACCGTTGGAATTTTACAATGATTCATAACTATGAGGTTCCAATAAAGCATGTGTACAATGTGTATTTACCTGTACCAGATCACATATGTGTCTGATATTTAGTTAGAATAGACAACAAACAACCAGGTGTAGCCAGCTATATCTTCCTTTAATAGTTGGCTATAAAGAGCAGATATTTCTGGAGCATCAGGCAGGGAGAGCAGCATGCGTTATGACGCGAGGATACTGCGCACAGCCATTGTATAGGTGTTATGTAAGAATCTTCATCACTCTCGTTACTGTGTTACTGGTCTGTAATCCGCCATCTAAATAAACCCCAATCAATGGCATATTCAGCATTTGACTTTCCGTGCTTCAGAATGAAGCCTATTGAATATCAACATAACATTCTGTAGGTATTGTCCCTTAATCTAACAAATTAAGGACGATCCATCAAAGCCACATATTAACAGTAGCTCAGGTCATTCAGAAGCTTTGTCAATCCCAATCATTAATTTTGTGAAAATTTGAAGCGATTACTGCCTTAAATAAGTGCAGAATTGGCTGGATTAGGCTAGGACTCAGTGGATATGGATTGGAGAGAATTTTTGGCTGGTAATGGTAGAACCATCAGAATTATTGTTACTATGATTAGTCCACATCTCATTCAAAGCATGTATGTTTAACGGAGATGAAGAAAATCGGACATTGCTGTGCAATAGACCTACCGACAGACAAGGTTTTTTCGGTCCTGTAATATTATTTTTTCACCCTTGATAACATCCAGATTCATACTGAAATTTGATGAAATGTGTCGAGTCTCAGTGCCAGTGACTCACAAACAGAAACCATTCCTCCTCCTCGGTATTAATATCCAGCACAGAAGTCATGAGTTATTGTCAAACTGTAGATTTACTAGGATGCCTTGGCTGGTTCCTTCATTATTCACCGTGTAATACCAAGTAGTGGAGTCTGCTGCATATCTGACAAAACCTCATAAGCATTGTTATTACAAATTTGTATTTGAATGCTGGCTAATTATTTAATAAGAAATGAACATTTTATAGTTTTTTCACTATTAAATAAAATGTATACTTCCCGGACCCAATTAGTGTATGAATTGAGATGAGTTTGTTTAAGTTTTCATTGATTGCAGCTACATAACAGAGTCTGTTAAATGTTTCTGGTGAGATTGTCAGTGTCTTTGGAAGAGCTTTACAAAAATAGAAACATTATGAAAGAGATCCTCACTTGTGCTGCAATATTATCTCACTAACTGAGCATAATACTGGGCAATTAATGTCTGGTGAACTACCACACCCTGCCTGCCTGTAAAGCCAGGCTGCTCACTCTGTCAGAACATGCCCCCAGCCTAGATACAGCATTAGTAGCAATGTACCTTTATCTCTACTCCATGAATTTGGCATTGTTACCCCCCATACCACTTCACTGGTGATGTTCCCCTGAAGTACAAACTGGTTTAACTATACTTTTCCTAGTCTCTGTCCTACTTATTTAAATCATATAAACCAGTTAAGTTCTGTTGTCAAGAAAATGGATGTCTTTCTTTCCAAAATAGCGTTTCTTTCATGTTAACTCAATGAAGTAATATACAGTTGTGAGGTAACTTTCTGAGTGAGTTAATACTCAGTTTTGAGGTACCTCTTTGAGTGAGTGAATACTCAGTTTTGAGGTATCTCTCTGAGTGAGTGAATACTCAGTTGTGAGGTAACTTTCTGAGTGACTTAATACTTGGTTGTGAGGTAACTTTCTGAGTGACTTAATACTCGGTTGTTAGGTAACTTTCTGAGTGACTTAATACTCGGTTGTGAGGTAACTTTCTGCATGAGTTAATCCTCAGTTTTGAGGTAACTTTCTGAGTGAGTTAATACCCAGTTTTGAGATAACTTTCTGAGTGACTTTAATACTCAGTTTTGAGGTAACTTTCTGAGACAGTGAATACTCAGTTGTGAGGTAACTTTCTGCGTGAGTTAATACTCAGTTTTGAGGTATCTCTCTGAGTGAGTTAATACTCAGTTTTGAGGTATCTCTCTGAGGCAGTGAATACTCAGTTTTGAGGTATCTCTCTGAGTGAGTTAATACTCAGTTTTGAGGTATCTCTCTGAGTGAGTTAATACACAGTTTTGAGGTACCTCTCTGAGTGAGTTAATACTCAGTTTTGAGGTACCTCTCTGAGTGAGTTAATACACAGTTTTGAGGTACCTCTCTGAGTGAGTTAATACTCAGTTTTGAGGTACCTCTCTGAGTGAGTTAATACTCAGTTTTGAGGTACCTCTCTGAGTGAGTTAATACTCAGTTTTGAGGTACCTCTCTGAGTGAGTTAATACTCAGTTTTGAGGTACCTCTCTGAGTGAGTTAATACTCAGTTTTGAGGTACCTCTCTGAGTGAGTTAATACTCAGTTTTGAGGTACCTCTCTGAGTGAGTTAATACTCAGTTTTGAGGTACCTCTCTGAGTGAGTTAATACTCAGTTTTGAGGTACCTCTCTGAGTGAGTTAATACTCAGTTTTGAGGTACCTCTCTGAGTGAGTTAATACTCAGTTTTGAGGTACCTCTCTGAGTGAGTTAATACTCAGTTTTGAGGTACCTCTCTGAGTGAGTTAATACTCAGTTTTGAGGTACCTCTCTGAGTGAGTTAATACTCAGTTTTGAGGTACCTCTCTGAGTGAGTTAATACTCAGTTTTGAGGTATCTCTCTGAGTGAGTTAATACACAGTTGTGAGGTACCTCTCTGAGTGAGTTAATACTCAGTTTTGAGGTACCTCTGAGTGAGTTAATACTCAGTTTTGATGTACCTCTCTGAGTGAGTTAATACACAGTTTTGAGGTACCTCTCTGAGTGAGTTAATACTCAGTTTTGAGGTACCTCTGAGTGAGTTAAAACCTATTTATGAGGTATCTGTCTGAGTTATATGTAAACTTAGTTGTAGGTTCCTTCTATCTTATGATTCTTTACCTAGTTGTAACAGATATTGCCTTTCGTCTATTACCCTGACCAGAGCTGTGATGTTGTAATGATCATGTGCATTTAACCCTTATGGTGACAACTGCTTATTTTTTCATTAGATTATCTACCTAACCTTATTTATTTGGACAAAAAAGCTAGGATATATATCAGACAGAGCCCTACAAAGACATAATTGTAAGGTCATGGGTTTCAAGTCCTCCTGGTAGCCAAGGTCATGTTAGGTCATGGGTTTCAGGTCCTCCTGGTAGCCAAGGTCATGTAAGGTCATGAGTTGCAGGTCCCTCTGGTAGCCAAGGTCATGTAAGGTCATGGGTTTCAGGTCCCCCTGGTAGCTAAGGTCATGTAAGGTCATGGGTTTCAAGTCCTTCTGGTAGCCAAGGTCATGTTAGGTCATGGGTTTCAGGTCCTCCTGGTAGCCAAGGTCATGTAAGGTCATGAGTTGCAGGTCCCTCTGGTAGCCAAGGTCATGTAAGGTCATGGGTTTCAGGTCCCCCTGGTAGCTAAGGTCATGTAAGGTCATGGGTTTCAGGTCCTCCTGGTAGTCAAGGTCTGTACTCTCTTGTCAATAATGCATGCTGAATGCATACGATGATTTATGGGAATTTGTCATGCAGAAGAGCTTATCCTTCCTGCTTTATCTTTTTACATATCTGTCACCTGTGTGTTTCTCTTGAACTTGCAATATATACAGCACTAATCACAGCTCAGGATCATCGAGTTGGCATTTCTGTTTTGATCTCTTGGTCATACAGAAACATAATTATATGTGTTGGATTGGAGAGAGCAGATGTTTGTACTGGCCTAACAATGGCTTTTTCTGCTGTGTGGTTGTTATGTGTATCCTAGTTTAGATGTGTTACTGTATCATGTAGATCCAGAAACCTCTGTTCTGCTATATTGAAACTGTTAGGAAACAATTAAAAATCCATTTTGATTGCCTTGGTCAGGTGGAGTTTAGTTTATGGCGCGGGACCAGAGCTTGTGGTAGACTGAGATACTCATTGATTTCTCGGGCACATTTTTATGCTTTACCACCCACTATAAATCTACAGTTTGATTCCATGTTGGATGTTGGTTTAACGTTACACTAGAATTAGTCTTTAATATATAACATCTGGTGCAGAAATTACTGTGAATTGTTTAGTTTACACCCGGGATTGGTTCCCTCAAACAAAACCTCTTCAAGCAAAGTGTCAACAGAAATCTGTTGACCCCTGTATGGTACAGTCACACATAGAGAGGTCAGGTTTCCTATGTCACCATCAACAGTGCCCCCTGTATGGTACAGTCACACCTAGAGAGGCCAGGTTTCCTATGTCACTATCAACAGTGCCCCCTGTATGGTACAGTCACACCTAAAGAGGTCAGGTTTCCTGTCACCACCAACAGTGCCCCCTGTATGGTACAGTCACACCTAGAGAGGCCAGGTTTCCTATGTCACCATCAACAGTGACCCCTGTATGGTACAGTCACACCTAGAGAGGCCAGGTTTCCTATGTCACCATCAACAGTGACCCCTGTATGGTACAGTCACACCTAGAGAGGCCAGGTTTCCTATGTCACCATCAACAGTGACCCCTGTATGGTACAGTCACACCTAAAGAGGTCAGGTTTCCTATGTCACCATCAACAGTGCCCCCTGTATGGTACAGTCACACCTAGAGAGGTCAGGTTTCCTATGTCACCATCAACAGTGACCCCTGTATGGTACAGTCACACCTAGAGAGGTCAGGTTTCCTATGTCACCATCAACAGTGACCCCTGTATGGTACAGTCACACCTAGAGAGGTCAGGTTTCCTATGTCACCATCAACAGTGCCCCCTGTATGGTACAGTCACATAGAGAGGTCAGGTTTCCTATGTCACCATTAACAGTGCCCCCACAAATCAGTTATAAATGTCAAATAGGGCCACTGCACACCTTCTGCCTCTGTGTTACGCTGCTACAGCTATTTTACAATGCTTGTTTGGTCATAAATCTATGTTTGTGGGTCATTCTGTGTATAGGTGTTGGCAGTTTTTCATGTAAAGTCACCCAACATTAATTCCAAACCCATAAGTATCAGATGGATTTTGTCGTGTCTACGTTTTGGAGACATATTCCTGCTTTGTGGAAAATTTTAAGGCCCAAATGAAAAAGGTCTTGTCAACGGATCCTACGACGTTGGTGTTTTATTGACTTTAAAGGGCCGGTAAATTAACATTTTAGTTTTGTACATCATTCTTAATCAAGGATTTAATTTTCAAAATGAATTCCTAATTTATTTTTATCACACATGACAAAATGTCAACCTTTTTACATGACTGAATGTTTTCATATCAGTGTTGTTTTACTAATATAAATTACCTCTCATGTTAATACTTGTGTTGTGTCAAAGTCTAGTTTTTCTGGGATCACCCTTGTGACATCGTGTCAAACGGAGCATTTTTGTATCAACATGTGGGAAATATGGGGAAAGAATGGAAGGTTTATAACTTGTATCTCGTGTTTCGTATCTCTGATCGTTTTCCTGCGGATAACTCTTGTTCTACCTTTGAAGTTGCTTTTTAAAGTTTATCACAATCTGATACTTCATTCAATTGTATGAGAAAGTGCGATTTGATCAGACCAAAACACTCCATGAAGTTTTAAATTAAATACATGTTTTGAAGTTTAACCATGAAATTAGTAAGATTGGTGAAGGCATTAGTCAGGGGCTACATCGGAAATGTATAGATTTTGATCTGAGCTTTTAATAACAGGGCAAAGAAAACGTGATAAAATCAATCTTAAAATAGTTTTGACAAAATTGACATTGATTGTACGGTCCATGTACATGAATGAAAAGGGTTTTAGTTAATCACATTGATTGACAAAGTCATTCATTACAAAGCAAGCCCTTTATAAAGACTTAAATATAAATATCAATATCAAAAGCCAACAGAACAGAAAAATATTTGCACAATAATTTAATTAGTTTTAAATCAACATGACCAACATTTCACTTTGGTCACATAACTTTACTACGAAAAGAGGCATAAAATCAGGTAGAAATACAGAAAAGCTACGGAACTCTGTAACGAACGAAGCTGGAACTGCTTAAATATGCTGAAAAAGAGTTCATATGGTGAGTGTCTTCAGAATTGTTCAGTACTAGAGCAGTGTTGTTTATAACCTCAGTGTTCAGTCAGTGTGTCTGTTCAGAGTTGTCNAGAGCAATGTTGTTTATAACCTCAGTGTTAAGTCAGTGTGTCTTCAGAGTTGTTCAGTACTAGAGCAGTGTCGTTTATAACTTCAGTGTTAGTCAGTGTGTGTCTTCAGAGTTGTTCAGTACTAGAGCAGTGTTGTTTCTAACCTCAGTGTTCAGTCAGTGTGTGTGTTCAGAGTGGTCCAGTACTAGAGCAGTGTTGTTTATAACCTCAGTTTTAGGTCAGTGTGTCTTCAGAGTTGTCCAGTACTAGAGCAGTGTTGTTTATAACCTCAGTTTTAGGTCAGTGTGTCTTCAGAGTTGTACAGTACTAGAGCAGTGTTGTTTATAATCCCAGTGTTAAGTCAGTGTGTTTTCAGAGTTGTTCAGTACGAGAGCAGTGTTGTTTATAACCTAAGTGTTCAGTCAGTGTGTGTGTTCAGAGTTGTCCAGTACTAGAGCAGTTTTGTTTATAACCTCAGTGTTCAGTCAGTGTGTGTGCTATGGAGCACAAGTGTTTTGGCGGTCAGAATGGATTAATAATAAGTATGTCAGAAATAGATGATAGAATGCTACATATGACACTGATATCAATGTTATCCTGATCCCAACAGAGCAGCACAGAATGCCGACCCATGTTTACTGTACCCAGGGCTGCTCTATCACCTTGGCTGGGGGTGGGGGGAACCAACATAGTTAGTAACACAGTATATATCCCCCATTGTACTGGCTTAATAAGCTGTGAAGGTTGATAATGTTAAACAGACTCTGATAATGCTTGCCTTTGATGGTGGAACACATTCTGTAATAAATGTTGGACAAGATTGTTACAAGTGTATGTTATTCCCTGTAGGTGTTGTCATCTCCCATCCTGGAGGTGTATTGCTGGGTCGGGTTATATCATTGTGTGCTGGAGGTCTGTCACACCCGCTCAGTGGACACCAGTTTGGACAGGGAACACTTTCTGGCCTAAAGATAAAATAAGGTCAAGATGGATTATTGTGTTGTGCCTTGTTCCCTGTCTGTTTGTCCTCGTGGTCAGGTAAAAGTGATACAACCCTGAGGGTAGTGATTGCAGCATTGGGACAGATATTGTTGGTCCACCCATAAAGTCCTTTGATCTCAAGTGTCCACATTATGTTGTACAAGTCCAGCCTGTCCTGGAGCTGGTCAGTTTGTCAAAGTGTTAACCTGGAGTGACCACCTGACAATCTAGGGCAGTCTTAATTAAGGGAAAAGATATATTATCATTCAGAAAAAGAACACTTGGTTTCAGAATGACATTCCATGTATGTGTGGATCATGTGTTAAAGTCAAAGATGAAACACAAGACACCTCTCCTCCGCCCAGCTTACCAAATCTGACTTATTGATCTAGATCATACGGAATAGTTGTCATTTGGAGGGGGGTGGGGGGAGGTGAAAACCACTTGCCAGGATGGTAGAGACCTACTTTTGGGATTATGACCTAACATGATATTCTGTATCACTTGGGACTCCAGTATACTTAATTACACCAAATAGCAAAAACCAGCTCTCCTTGTGGGTGAGACCAGTATTCCAGCATAGGGGGTTATCTTAATTATTAAACACATAGACTAAATACTTTGTATTGGCGTCAGCAGTTATGGAACTGGATTGTAGGTCAGATGTATGTGTGGTTGTTGACAGAAGGGGACTGTGTTTTGACCTCAGCTTGCTTTACCTGATAAAGTGGCTTGATTTACCTTATAAAGTGTCCATTGTTGTTTGTTGTTAACTAGCCCAGGTCACTGTGACTGGACCATCCTCCTGTTA
>NW_018405300.1:957788-1000534 GCF_002113885.1 Mizuhopecten yessoensis
AGATTAAATGGACAGTTCAGTGGGGTTTTTATACATAATTGTCTATCTAGATTGAATGGTCAGTTTGGCGTGTCCTGACACAGACCACTGGTACTGATAAGTGATCCCTAAGAGGGTTGTGTATTGGTCAGTTGTCACAAGTTGTTTATAGGCAAAACGTGACTGAGCTATTGTGTCCTAATATGTCTTTAATCATCAGCTCATAAGTGGATCGGTCATTTTGATCTTTGGTCAGTTTGATTCTTTCTTGTACCCCCTAAGGTGGTCATTAGTCACTGGTCAGCTTGCTGGATGAGCAGAGAAAGAAAATGCCAAGGGACAATTTTGACCAAGTTACATACATGTGTAATGACATTATTAGTCAAGCAGCTTGTATACATCTGTATGTACAATTACAGTAACAAGTTCCTGTGGTCCTGACAATACACTTTCTTTATTGTCAAAGGTCACATGTATGAAGATAGAATCATGTTGACATTATTGGAGATGGTATCTTTGAAGGTAGCTCAGTTGTCATATTGACAAGTTCTGTAAGGGTATAACTGAGATGTCATATGACATATACTTTGAGGGTAGCAGAGTCGTCACATGGACATATGCTCTGTAACGGTAGCTGAGAATGTCCTTGTAGTACTTGTGTTTAACCAAATAACCTGTCTTGAGAGATCACCCATTTAGATGGTAATATGGTTTTATAAGCCAGTCTGTCTGTTGTGAGAGTCTGAGTCTGTCTGTTGTGAGAATCTGAGTCTGTCTGTTGTGAGAGTCTGTCTGTTGTGAGAGTCTGCAGTCTGTTGTGAGAGTCTGAGTCTTTCTGTCTGTTGTGAGTCTGTTTGTTGTGAGAGTCTGTCTGTTGTGAGAGTCTGCAGTCTGTTGTGAGAGTCTGAGTCTGTCTGTTGTGAGAGTCTGCAGTCTGTTGTGAGAGTCTGTCTTTCTGTCTGTTGTGAGAGTCTGTTTGTTGTGAGAGTCTGTCTGTTGTGAGAGTCTGCAGTCTGTTGTGAGAGTCTGTCTGTTGTGAGAGGTTCGTTACTGTAGGGACACAGGAATTAGACACTTTGATATATCAGTAAGAAATAGGCGTCATCACAATCACCTTTTCTACAACACAATGCAGACTTATTAGTGAGATTTTCTGTGGCTTGTTCCCCGTCAATTACAGAAAGTTTACCACATGGTTGGTTAGTTTGTTTTCCATAAATACGGTGTCATTCAGTAAACCAGACTAGTCTGTATTGCTTAATTGGGGAGAAATGCACTTTTTTTCTTGTTTTCCTCTGATTTCCTCATCATCTTTTTTCATAATTCAGCCCATTTTACAAGTGCTCTCTTGAGAGTTACAACGTGGGTATGAACCAAACATAACCAAAATCACTTCCGATCCTGAGTGCATGGTGAGGGTCTCTCCAGTTCCCATTTCATATGTCAGATTGTTTTGATGATTCTCTTATATAATATTTACCCAGTGTCACAGGATAATACAATTTTGTTAAATGAAGTGGTTTCCTAATCATCCAGTATCTTGTTTGGACTACCCAGAATCGTCCTGGGATAGGTAAGGAAGTTGGCAGTACTTACTGCTGGTGCTGTTTAGGATGGCATGAGAGGTAATTGGACAGGACTAGGTCCAGCAATGGCTATTTAGATAAAAACCTATGACAGCAACTCTTTCTGTTCAATTTACATTAGGCATATCTTGGTTCATACTAGTTAGCCAGTCTGATAAAATTGACAAGTATGCTCTGCAATTTGTAAAAATTGGCTATATTTCTGTTGTCTGTGAGTGGATAGGAGCTAGACAGAGGAAACAAAGGGGAGATTTAGAGGTCTAAGGCCTGCCTTAGGTTGCTCTTCACAGCTGATGGATTCAGATGGGCAAGCCGACACATACCAGAATATCCCACTATCAGATAAAATGTGTGTAAATACAGAAAATTGGGGAAATAATGGGGATTTATGTTGTCATTTGTACCGTTACCCTTCACACATTTCTTGTCAGTTTGTTTCTGAGATTGCTTGGTCCAGTGGATAAAAATCATGACTTCTAAAGTGTGGCCACAATCAACAGATGGAATAGCAACGCAGTGAACTCTAGCATTGTTTTTGTTCCACCAGGTTCAGTACAGTAACCTGAAATGGTAATTTGTTTCAACCTTTCGGGAGATGTGTTCTAATGAAATAATCTTATCAGAATCAGCCCATGCTTTTTACTGCCATTGGCGATGGTAGAACAAACTTGGCTCATGTCCCTCAGAACTTCACCCTCTCCACCTTGTCCGGGGGAACCGCTAGAACCTGACGCACCGTGCTCTGGAAATAATATTGATGCAATAAAATGGTGGGCTCTTGTTAGCGGACTGTTTTATCTTACCAGTGATATACACACTAGGCTGTTTATAATAAAACTTTATCATTTTGTTGTATTTCAGGACTTGATTAGATTAATGCTACATATTTGCTTGGCTTTTCTTCACAGAATTCTTGGCATTCTAGGCTGATTAGTGATAATAAACAAAAAAAACTAATAACTCTGGGCAACCTGGAACAAGAGATTTCACTTTATATAAAACCAGATAAAAGCAGTGGTGTTCTGTAGTGTGTTGTTTTATAGTCACCCCATAGAAAATGTCCGACAATCTATTCAGTAAAATTTCATCTTAGTCTTTTATGTATTAATTTTTGAAACACTACCAATATAAACTGTGTGGCATATAAATAATTGTGTGTCTCGTTTTTGTTGAGGTCTGCATTCTTGCGTTTAACAGGAAAATTTATAATATATGGTTCTATCAGAGATATGCTATTGTGACATTTTTATTATTCAAACTGTCATTTAGAGACAAAAAATCACATAAAGTGGTCAGAGCTAGGGAACGGAGTGCTTTATATCAATGTACAAACATCTGCTTTTCAAGGTCTGCCAGTCCACAGTATAATTATATAAAACTTATCTACTTCTGAATTGTTGTAACAAATCAATATAAAAAGGCCGGTGGTATAAAGAGCATTGGTGCTGTTTGGTTTGGTTTTGATGGTCATTCGTTTAGATGTGTTCCCTATTACCTATAGAGCCCTGTACAACTAGGCTAGCCTTCAGGGCACTTTAACAAAACCTCAATTTTCCAATTTCCATAAAATGATTCCAACGCGTTGTAAGAACTGTAAGACTCGGCAGGCTCTCACCAAACTACCTTTCATAATTGAATTGTTTTCCAATAAGTTGGTGTGTTTGTATATATGTATCGTTACGCTAACTTAATCAAGATAACAAGTTTGAGACTGATAATGAAATATTTTTTTCTGATGCTGGGCGGTTTTACAGATAGATTATTGTTATCTGTGGACCAGGAGGAGAAATTAATGTTTGGTAAATTCAATTATTCTCCAAGTACAATACTGATGTCATCAAAGTTATTGATGTAATGGAATTCAGATTCGGAGCTGTAATCATATAATTGAGTTTAGGGAATCATAGCTAGATGGTGGGTAATAAAGATAATGTTTTAAATCAATAACTTTTCTTATTACAGTTTAAAACGCGGAATCCTACAATAATTCTTTTGTCATGAATATCAGGGAGAGAAAGTGGTCATGGCCTAGCTTTTTTTGTATTAACACCTTAGTGAGATGTATAGATAATTTCTGTGCCAACACGTCTATGACCTTTAAAGTGATCAATTAGATTAATACAGGAAGACTTCTGAATATTGTTTGTACTTATTGATGTAGGATTAAAATGATCTCTCCATCAAATAAAAAAAACATCTCATTTTTTTGTTGCTTAAATTCTTTTCTTCAGTTAACATCCTACTATGTTTTGATATAACTGTTTACTCCTTTTTCTGGCCAGATAGAGGAATATAGCTTAATTCAATTTTTGTGTGCCTTATTTATGCTGTTTAAAGAAAAAATGAAAAGTATATGTAGTTGCATTTCACCCATATTATGTTACAATGGCTATCTTTCATCAGTATTTTTGGTTATTAATTCATGAAAATATAAAATAATTGTTACATGATTTCTTATTGCGGGGATCATACTAAACACCAGAATATTTTTGGTAGAAATGTGTAATTTTGGGTAAAATTGTTATTGTTGCCTTAAAGATGACGACAAGAAATCTCTTATTGTTGGGATGTTTGCCATTGTTGTCAACATGATGACCACAAGAAATGTCTCATTAGGGATGTTTAACCTAAGTTCCCCACAATGACAACCAGATATGTCTTATTAGGGAGATATTTGCTGAAATGTGTGTCAGGATATTTGCTGTTGCTCAGCACAAAGACAATGTTTTGTCAATGTGTGCTAAAACAACTTGTAAGGCCCATTGACAATAATTGAAGCCCATTGTTCATGCTTCCTTCCACTTGATATGTGGTATCTAATTCTGTCGCTGATCTATTTCCCTGTCAGAATGAGAGGGTCAGATACATAAGGTAAGTTAAGTGGACATGTTAGGAAATGGACCAGCTTAGTTGGGTAAGGTATTGTTGATGTCAGAGTCAATATCTAGTGAGGAGAACCATGTATTTGGACCTGGGGGAGAAAGACTGTATGAGTGGGTTTCTTCTGTCTATGATAGCAGGGCAAGGACTGCACAACCCGAGATTCTACATACGACCCGACACACAATGCGAGGTGCTGATACAACACAGAAAAAACCTCCCAGTTTGGAGCTAGTCACTTCCAATTTGGTAGACACTTTGTTACGGTGCTTTAGCAAACAGTTTCCATATAAATTGTTTTACCTGCTGGGTAACAGATTAGGGAATAGACATAAATTACATCTCCACGTAATATATGATGTATTTATCAGTCACGTTTTTGTTTGGAAGGGTTCTTGAAATAGTTTGCCGGCTTGTGTCATGTCTCCGAGTAGGTGCCATGTCACACACTGTGTCATGTTCACTGAAGACGGTCACCAGTTCCAACCAAGTCTGTTTCTCATCATATTTCTACTAAAGAAAGCAGCATTCCTCGCAATAAAAACAGTTACTTGTAACGAGATGATTTTGAAAAGAAAGTCAGCAATGGTCTTGATAATTCTCTGTGAAATCTCAACACTGATGTTATGCTGGTAAATTGAATGATGCCAGTGGTGAAAGCTAATGTATTACCAAGGAGGAAATGGCAGCATTTCATCAATCAAATTTGAACACTTGAAAATTAAAACCATCTGATTATTCAGTAAAAAAAGCAATATAAATGGTTATATGACATAAACTGCATCAAAGATGACATGCTGTATTTGAGCGTTTTTCGGCAGTGCTTGTTTTAATGGTTGTGTGGTAATAAACGGTCTGTGACTGATTGATGGGCCACAGTTTGTTCACAGCTACCTACTATTCAGACTACAAATGTCAGCGGACCACCAATAAGGATGCTTTATTCTGTCATACAGTCAACTGTTTAAGGTGACCTTCAAACCAGTAAGTAGAAGTTGGGGGAGGGGGTAACATCGTCTTTCTTATTAGTATCAGTATAAGTATTAGTACAAGTGACTGTAGTATTGGTCAGAATGTTTTAGTATTGCAGTTTCTAAAGTGACTTTTCAATAGACAGTGGTGGGTCACATAAGACGGAGAATCGGTACAGGTGACCACAAAGACAGGAATGGCTATATGTATCCTAATATCCTGTTCTTTCTGTCTCTACAGGTCCAGGAGCCTACCAGCATACTGATGCCATCAATAAGAAGGGTGGGCTGATGGTGACCAAAGACAAGAGATTCAAGGAGATCAAGTCAGAAGGCCCCGGCCCAGGAACTTACGAGGTAAGTACTTACGACAAAATTTGCGTAATTTTCTGAAATATCTGTCTTGTTATCTGTCCAGTTCATGTGTGGGACAAACAGAGATTACGTGTGAACAGGTGTGGGTATTTTGCTGAAAGTATCATGATCAATGGTCAGTGTGTTCATGACCTTCACCAAAAATTGGGTATGTCAAAATAAGTACCAGACATCCATTGACTGCAGTTTTACAGAATTTCCTAGACATATGTAAGTAGTGTACGACTTTCAGGAGCTCACACAAAGGTTAAATTCCTAGCTTCTGGTATTCTATCAAACATAAGCAAACATGATTTCCTAATTGCTTTGCGATGCACTTGCTTAAATATTTAGCGTATCTAAAAATATGTGTCCAGAAATGTATAAAAAAAGAAAATAGTATAGGAGCAACTTTCAGATAAAGAATTAGTTCTATATTGCAGTGTGAATGATTCGTATTGTTTGCCAACATTGATATTTGAAAGAATATATATAGACGACAGTCCCTAATATTGTTATACTCGTCAACACAAATCAGAAAAACTGGAGAAAAAAATATGGATTTCTGTGAATTTACTAGAATATTGAAAGAATGCTTCTTGAATTTGGGTGAAAATATCTTGGTTTTCCTTTTTGTCAGCATTAATTATTGAAGGACTCAGTGGAGAAGTCCTGGTGAGGGGGAAGGGCTACCTAATCCAATCAGGGGGTGGAGAAATGAAGAATGGGGAATGTAACATTGTAAATCAGACAGCCAGATACTTTGCATGATCCTCTTTGTGTCAGCTACCAAACTACCGGGAATTAAAAACTCAACAAATGAAATAGTCTGAATGCCTGGCCCCTGGGGTGCCACACAAACAGACAAGTCTAAGTGATATGTTTTCATAACGGATTGTTTCCTCTTGCTGATGCAGTTAGAGAAAAAACAGATATTTACTGAAACATGACAAATATTTTTGACATACTGACATGCAGACGGCCCAATGAAATGCATTTGTGCTGATTGCTAGGGCACAAATATCTAACAAATTTGTTTTATATCATGTAAAATCCTAACACGTGGGCCAGGATCTCCTGGAATGTTTAGTGTCAACGTAATGCAGGTTAAAGGTCACAACATACATTTTATGTGCAAAAACATTCAAAAACACGAAAAACTCCTGTTTGGATTTTCCTTGTTGAGTTTTTATACTTGTTGTACAATGAGAACAACCAACAGTTTGTTTCCATTCATTGTGCAAACAGAAAAGAGCTTAAAAACTCACAGATTATAATCACAAACGGAAAAAGCACAATTTACGTTCCATCCGGCTGTCACTCAAAGAAGGGTTACTGAAGACATCATTGCCGGGTTGAATGATACCAGCCAAGACCTGAGGACCAAAGTACGGGTCTCTACTACCCTCCACGTCATCCCAGCTGCCAAGAATTGCCCATTCCCAAAGCCAATATTTATCTTGACTTGGTCATTTATTTCCCCTGTTGGTCATCCAAAAACAGCTGTTGGCAAGAAAAAGCATTTAATTCTGTGCAAAAAATTCCAAGTGGTTGGCAGAAGAAATTAAGAAGTGTATACTCATGTGATAGCTACTGCTTAGAAATTATATGTTCCATGACAATTGGCTTTCCCAGGAGCTCATGTCCATTTCACGCAAATTACAGAGCCAGTGACACTGAAATTACCCTAGAGCACTGCCCATGGCACAGAGTCAGACTCCAGTAAAGTCAGTCCATGTTTGTTCATTAATGATTAATAACGAGTTTGGCCGATTCTTAGTAATTAACTATTGATTTACAATCGTAAGTAGAAAGTGTCCGTGCTGTACCATGGGATCTAATTAACTTGGCCGTACATAATAGGCTACCTTTTTATTTCTATTACTCACTTAGCAGTGTACATAGTAATTAGGTGATATCAAGTCAATTAACTGAAGATCCCAATTAATTATGAATATTTCTGCTATCTAATTTTACTGTAAGTTTTTTTTATTTCGGATTACTATTATCTAACAGCAAAAGAATTGTACCAAAACGTTCATTATAAAGGGTTTTTTTGGTCAAACATCAGATTTCCTAATAATATTATTATTTGAATTATGACAGTATTGAAGAATTTTGAGAGTAACAGCCACAAATGTTTCTTGTTAAGAAAGGCGGAGATAATGCCGTAGAAACCACTGTTTTTTTATAATTAGGTAATGAGATAGAAATGGCTGGAGAGAGATGACAACTCACCTGCTATCTGTTGACAATGCTATAGATCTCTGATGGATGTGTTTACCTGTTTTATCCCTCAATGTTCGCCAAGCATCAATGGAGAAACAAATTCTCTTTACAGCTTGTTCCCAATTAGACTTTTATTGGTTGAGATCCTTGCCAGTTGATAAGTCCTCACCATAGAGACTATCTTGTTTAGGTAATAAATTCGGCTGGATATCAGTGATTTATGAGAAAGTGATGAAAGTAGGAGTTTTCTGCCTGCTGGATAAAGAAAACATTTTCAAAACATACTGCAGAAAGCTATTATGATTTGTTTTCTGTCAAGATCTTAACCCCAAACCTTTCTCACAGATACCAGAACAGAAAAAAAACCCTGAAACTTCTGCTCGCTCTTACAATTTTTATTGCCCTTTTAGATTTATTGCAGTTGGCATTTTTAGCATTTTGGTGATTTTTTCTTCTAGTTTTGTAAAAACATGGCCGACATTTGTGAATTCTAAAGAATTATTGATAAACCACACAAATGTCATTGTAGACTCCTTAATACTAAGTGGACAATGATAAGGTGGGAAGGAAAGGGACTTTCAATATAAACATACCTTTTATAGAAGTAGAAAGAACAGTACAACCTTGTGTTATATTGTAGCCCTGTCAGTAACAGTGAATACACAAACTTTCTTCACCTAGTTGTGTCTGTAAGTTTTAAACGTCAGTTTTAGGACCTTGGTCGGGAGAGTGAAGTTTTAGGACCTTGGTCGGGAGAGGGAAGTTTTAGGACCTTGGTCGGGAGAGAGAAGTTTTAGCACCTTGGTCGGGAGAGAGAAGTTTTAGCACCTTGGTCGGGAGAGCGAAGTTTTAGGACCTTGGTCGCGAGGGTGAAGTTTTAGGACCTTGGTCGGGAGGGAGAAGTTTTAGGACCTTGGTCGAGAGAGTGAAGTTTTAGGACCTTGGCCGGGAGAGTGAAGTTTTAGCACCTTGGTCGGGAGAGTGAAGTTTTGATACATCTGCAGTAGGATCACACAGTGCCCTCTTAGCTTTAGCTAAGCTGAACTAAATAAATCAGAATTAATCCCAAGTAGCATCCAGTCTAATACCAGATATTGCTTAAAACATTGTACCTCACAATGCCCATAATCCCAACTGCAATTTATGACAACATGGTGAGAAAAAAGTCCCACAAAAGATAATCGTATTGATGTTGGACAGCTTGCTGCGATTGTTTCTTCATCTCTTGGTAACACTGTTTTTATGAGCAACGCCATAAACGGTAATGTCCTGGCATTGTTGCCACAGTGCTATTGTGGCTGGCTGGGATGTGTGACAGGGGGTCAATAGGGGACTACGGGCTGTCCATTACTGACCAGGGACACATGATATATAGCACTGGCCACATGTCACCTCAGACCAGCTGACCTTAGCTGCCTTTTACAATAAAAATGAAGGAGGGGGGCATTGGAATGTTATATGGTTGACTTAGCTACCCTTTAGATTAAGGTGAGAGGCCGGACTGTTGTATGGTTGACTTAGCTACCCTTTACATTAAGGTGAGAGGGTGGACTGTTATATGGTTGACGTAACTACCCTTTACATTAAGGTTAGAGGCCGGACTGTTATATGGTTGACTTAGCTACCCTTTACCCTACACAGGTGAGAGGCAGGACTGTTATATCGTTGACTTAGCTACCCTTTACACTTAGGAGGTGAGAGGCAGGACTGTTAAATGGTTGACTTAGTTACCCTTTACACTAAACAGGTGAGAGGCAGGACTGTTGTATGGTTGACGTAGCTACCCTTTACATTAAGGTTAGAGGCCGGACTGTTATATGGTTGACTTAGCTATCCTTTACACTAAGGAGGTGAGAGACAGGACTGTTATATGGTTGACTTAACTACTTTTTACACTAAGGTGAGAGGCAGGACTGTTGTATGGTTGAATTAGCTACCCTTTACACTTAGGAGGTGAGAGGCAGGACTGTTAAATGGTTGACTTAGCTACCCTTTACATTAAGGTGAGAGGGTGGACTGTTATATGGTTGACTTAGCTATCCTTTACACTAAGGAGGTGAGAGGGAGGACTGTTATATGGTTGACGTAACTACCCTTTACATTAAGGTTAGAGGCCGGGCTGTTATATGGTTGACTTAGCTATCCTTTACACAAAGGAGGTGAGAGGCAGGACTGTTTTATGGTTGACTTTGCTATCCTTTTCACTAAGGAGGTGAGAGGCAGGACTGGCGTATGGTTGGCTTAGCTACCCTTTACACTAAGGAGGAGAGAGGCAGGACTGGTGTATGGTTGATTTAGCTACCCTTTACACTAAGGAGGAGAGAGGCAGGACTGGTGTATGGTTGAATTAGCTACCCTTTACTCTAAACAGGTGAGAGGCAGGACTGTTATATCGTTGACTTAGCTACCCTTTACACTTAGGAGGTGAGAGGCAGGACTGTTAAATGGTTGACTTAGCTACCCTTTACCCTACACAGGTGAGAGGCAGGACTGTTATATCGTTGACTTAGCTACCCTTTACACTAAACAGGTGAGAGGCATGACTGTTGTATGGTTGACTTAGCTGCATTTTTTGTCGTAGAAAAAGGAGGGACAATATGGTGGAGAAAGCCAAACCCTTTTCTCCAGGGAATTAGGGGAGTGAGTAGTGAGGTTATGTTGTTGAATGGTTTTAATCTTTACACTTCGAAGTTTAGGGACAGGACTGGTTTATATGGTGGGTTAAGCTACCCATTTATGCTAAAAATAAATTGGGGGCGGGGGGCTGGAATGTTATATGGTTGACCTCTACCTACCCTTAAGCTAAAGATAGAATGTAAAATTATTATCTGTACAGAATCAAAATAAATATTGTATTTTCTTATCAGATTTACAAGCACTTAAAATTTTACATGTGTATCCATATATTATTTATATTTGTACTAATGAACCCAGATATTGTCACTGGACCAGACTGCAGCATGTGTTCAGTGTGATCAGACAATAACAGTTCTGTGATAGTCTGTCATAGTGTAGTTCAGACAGAAGTACCTTACTACAATTTCTGTCTGACTGACCATATCTTGTGTTAGCACAATTTCAACATTTTGCACCAAATAAAAAAAAAAAAAATTATGAATCTGATTGCTTCTTTTTATTACAAAAGAAAAAAAGAGATTAATCTGACAAAAAAAGCTAAAAAGTAAAATGTCTTTGGATGTGTTGGTGCTAATGTGGAGACAGATGGTGAGAGATGACTAGTTTGGCCATTAGATACCCCCTATCTGTCCGTAATGGTAGAATTAATATGAGCCAGGGTGTGGGGGTCAGTCATTCACCACTGCCCTATTGTTATAGTGTCCAGTAATGTCCTATTGGTCATAATGGCTTGTTTGTGTTACAACAGTAGCTGTAACGCCATATGATTATTCAGAGTTGTCGCCCCTTAGTATTCCCTTCCCCTGAGTATCTTTCTCCCCTTTTGTTTCCCCCTTCCCTTTATAACCCCCTCCCCATCCTGTAGTATCAACCCTCCCCTTTGTATCCCCCACCCCTTAGTCCCCCCTCCCGATAGCATACTCATACCGTTAGTTTTTCGCCAGCAGTAGTTGTCAGATATCACAATTATTAATAAGGCTTCAGAAACAATGCAGGCTAACTATAAATTTAACTATGAGGGAGGTCTGGCCATTGGAGGTACGATGTAAGTAATAAGTACACAAGCCAATGTTTCTCACTGGTACTGGTAACTGTAGGGTCAGGTTTGGTTTATGACAGTATTTAGATGTTACTGTTATATTACTAACTTCATACAGTTTTCCACATTACATAATGATATGGTGACAGAAAAAAAGTCTGGTAGCTGATGTATGCCCTGTTAGAACGTAGACAGTGCCTGTGTAATGACTACCGGGCTCCCCATACAGCCTCTAAGGACACACATCCTCCCCACCGCCAGTTTGAGAAATGAGAAAGAAACATGACTATAAATTTCTGTTCCATTCCCTGTGACGCTAGTGATTGAGTTTAAGTTGAGGTTTTCATGTTGCACTGAAATAACGCTGGTTTTCCTGGCAGACGATAACTCCTCTTACACAAGGCTTACTGCTTTAGTTCATGGCAAGGCCTACAAAGCATTTCTTTGTCTCTAAATGGTTACTCAATGTGTAATTACAGAAAAGCAATCAATCTGTTAAATCGCTCAACTGCAAGAAACATCGAATCAAGTAAAGTGCTTTTTGGAGATTGCCCCCCATCACAATTTGTTTTCATACGGACATTGAATTAAGAAAAATGTAACACACTATCCAGTGACAAGAAGAAAAGACACCACTGGAATTTTATAGCGGTTTTTCTGATATTATTTTCCAATTTGGTAATGCGCTCAGTGATGGAGAAAATTTGAGACAGAATTTGAAAGACAGATATTATAATGATATAGATGTCGATATAAAAAAGTGGTGTAAGAATTTGGATTGAGTTAGAGAAGCTAGCTGTTTTTTGAATTGTGAGTGAAGCTGTGATATGCGAGGTCCAGCAATGTTTTCACAACTCCTGGACCATCAGTAATAACTAATGCCCCACTAATGGGGAGGGACAGCCTAACTTGTAATTAGCCATAAAAATCAGCTAGCCTTCATTCATCTCCGAGATTGTATGGAATTTAATTAAAAATACCCTTCACTGAAATGCAATCGTGTAAATATTCAAATGTTGGGTCATAATGTTGCACTTATGCTGTGCAACTGAGCAACATGGAAGGTCTGTATTGGCCTAGGATGACACTACACCAAGTAGGCCCATAACACACAATTACATAGCTATAATTAGCAATTGTTACTTGTGTCTTAAAAACATTTGAGTCATCAATTTTAATATTTCATTCATTTTAAAATGCAAATGAGCGAGTGCTGCTGGATTATTGAGGCCGTAAATCACGCTCCGGCAACTCTCTCCGCTCAGCCGATGGGATAACAGATACCCATGATAGGGACAATGCAACATTAACTTGCACTTATTACACAGGTGCATTGCACGTGGTCTGGTCGCAGGGCATGATGACACCAAGAAACAATAGTTTAAGGAAATGACCGATATTATCAGTCATGGCATGCAAATTGGTTGAAATGGGATTTTGAATTCTCATACTAGTTTGGCAGAAACTTTGTCTCATTTTTAAAGGCGAGTTTGATTTTTTTAATTTACATCTGTAAAAAATCTCATTAAAAATTTAGCTGATAGTCTGGGGTTGGATAACCACCAAATAGGCCAGTAACACAAAATTTCATAGCTTTAATTATTTACAATTGTTACTGCTATCTTAACAATCATCAGAGGCCTCTATATCTTATTTTTTATGTATTTGTTGATAATAAGGAAGTTATGTCATCCGGCACATGGAATTTGATTCCAAATGAAAATGTCTGAATTTCATCATGTTGTCATTGGTCCTGTTATTTATATAGTTATTAAGCTTAATGTATAAAATTTTGAATCTAATTAATTTTGAAATGATGAATTATTTAACAAGAAGCAAAAAAAAAGAAGCAAAAAATATCTCCTAAAAATATGGATTTTATCAAAGAGAGAAAAATGCCTTAGATTTAATGGGTGTTGGTCAAATGGCAGTTTACCTGTAGACAGTCTCAATCGCTGATCCCTTCTCACATGCAACATTCAGATTTTATTTTCTTTCTCAAAACAGTTTGAGTGTTAAGAAATTGTTATCCCTTGTACTTTAGTACAAAGGTTTTTTTTTAGATGAAAATTCATCAAGTGTTAGGTGAGATGTAGGTTATAACTAGGGTCAGAGTTATAGACTTGTAACAACTGGGGTCAGAGTTATAGACTACAACAGGGTCAGAGTTATAGACTTGTAACAACTGGGGTCAGAGTTATAGACTACAACTGGGGTCAGAGTTATAGACTATAACCGGGTCAGAGTTATAGACTATAACTGGGGTCAGAGTTATAGACTACAACTGGGGTCAGAGTTATAGACTACAACTGGGGTCAGAGTTATAGACTACAACTGGGGTCAGAGTTATAGACTACAACTGGGGTCAGAGTTATAGACTACAACTGGGGTCAGAGTTATAGACTACAACTGGGGTCAGAGTTATAGACTACAACTGGGGTCAGAGTTATAGACTACAACTGGGGTCAGAGTTATAGACTACAACTGGGATCAGAGTTATAGACTACAACTGGGGTCAGATTTATAGACTATAACTGGGTCAGAGTTATAGACTACAAACGGGGTCAGAGTTATAGACTACAACTGGGGTCAGAGTTATAGACTACAACTGGGGTCAGAGTTATAGACTACAACTGGGGTCAGAGTTATAGACTACAACTGGGGTCAGAGTTATAGACTACAACTGGGGTCAGAGTTATAGACTACAACTGGGGTCAGAGTTATAGACTACAACTGGGGTCAGAGTTATAGACTACAACTGGGGTCAGAGTTATAGACTACAACTGGGGTCAGAGTTATAGACTACAACTGGGGTCAGAGTTATAGACTATAACTGGGTCAGAGTTATAGACTACAACTGGGGTCAGAGTTATAGACTATAACTGGGTCATAGTTATAGACTACAACTGGGTCATAGTTATAGACTACAACTGGGGTCAGAGTTATAGACTACAACTGGGATCAGAGTTATAGACTACAACTGGGGTCAGATTTATAGACTATAACTGGGTCAGAGTTATAGACTACAACTGGGGTCAGAGTTATAGACTACAACTGGGGTCAGAGTTATAGACTATAACTGGGTCAGAGTTATAGACTACAACTGGGGTCAGAGTTATAGACTATAACTGGGTCAGAGTTATAGACTACAACTGGGGTCAGAGTTATAGACTATAACTGGGTCAGAGTTATAGACTACAACTGGGGTCAGAGTTATAGACTATAACTGGGTCATAGTTATAGACTACAACTGGGTCATAGGTATAGACTACAACTGGGGTCATAGTTATAGACTACAACTGGGGTCAGAGTTATAGACTACAACTGGGGTCAGAGTTATGGACTACAACTGGGTCATAGTTATAGACTACAACTGGGTCATAGTTATAGACTACAACTGGGGTCAGGTTTATAGACTACAACTATAACCCCCTCCCCATCCTCAACTGGGGTCAAAGGTATAGACTACAACTGGGTCAGAGTTATAGACTACAACTGGGTCATAGTTATAGACTACAACTGGGGTCAAAGGTATAGACTACAACTGGGTCAGAGTTATAGACTACAACTGGGGTCAGAGTTATAGACTACAACTGGGGTCAAAGTTATAGACTATAACTGGGTCAGAGTTATGGACTACAACTGGGTCATAGTTATAGACTACAACTGGGTCATAGTTATATACTACAACTGGGGTCATAGTTATAGACTATAAATAATGTCATAGTTAAAGATTTTATCTGGGGTGATAATTTGAGACTTCAACCTAGACCTACACATTGTAGCCAAATACTACTAGTGTCATAGTTAGACATTGATACACAATGTAGCCAAATACTACTAGTGTCATAGTTAGACTTTGATACACAATGTAGCCAAATACTAGTAGTGTCATAGTTAGACTTTGATACACAATGTAGCCAAATACTAGTAGTGTCATAGTTAGACTTTGATACACAATGTAGCCAAATACTAGTAGTGTTATAGTTAGACTTTGATACACAATGTAGTCAAACACTACTAGTGTCATAGTTAGACTTTGATACACAATGTAGCCAAATACTTCTAGTGTTATAGTTAGACTTTGATACACAATGCAGACCTGTCGTTGGTCCCTTTCTTTTCAAATTGTCCTTACTACAATGTCAGGATGGTAGACAAATTAAAACTTGTGAATTTTCCATAAAGTGTAATACAAGCATGGCCAGAACAATTGACAATGAGATATCTGGACAAGCCCGTCCAACATTAAACCAGTGTAGGGGATTATGGCCTTTTAATTTTGCCCACTTAAACAGTTGGAGTCCACATTTATCAGGATAACATTTCTGACTTTATTTCAATTTGCAATTATTTTTAGATGAAAATTATCTGGTACATTATTTTTCATCGAGTTATTGTAGCTTTATTTTATTTTATCAGCAAAAGTAAATCATAGGGCCACTGGCTTTTATTGTGCAGTCTACTGAAACAGCACAGCAGGAACTCCGTCTCATGAATATCAAGTTTATCAGATTGGAGTTATCTGCCCATGTTGGCTTTCAAGTTCAATGGTCAATTATTTATTTTAATCTGAATGTAGCAGCCTGTTGACTTTTTCCAACTGAGACTTTTTTGTATTTGTAAATCTTCACTCACAACAAGATATTTCATGGAAAATATTTGGTAGAATATTCTGGTTGTCTCCGTAAATTGCTCCATTGACTTCCTCTACAGGTTCAAATTCATGCCAGGTACTGGTAAAGTTTTATTTCAATGGTAACTATGACAACATGTCTGATTTCAAATAACAATTGGGATAACGGTATGTTGATTTCAACTTTAATTGATTAAAAAAAGAAATATTTGATCAATAAAACATATATTAGTGCTGACATTGTTAAGGTTTGTAGATACTTTAAACATTCCACAATAGAATGTCATTTCTGTAAGTATATTATTGAGGTTATTAAATACAGAACTATCAGATTTACACACGGACAAAAACGTGATATATTACACGTCACTATAACACACAAAAGTTACGACATTTGTCTCTCTGACAGTTCATGACTACCATCAAAGAGACAGCATTCACAGAAAACCTATTAGTCAACAAGCACAAGGCTAAGGTGTATTTACATGGACTTTACAACCGTTTCCAACATTCAAATCCATCTCCACTATTCTCAATTTGATTGTAAAAAAAGATAATAAAATTCCTCCTACCAGGGTAATCAGCTGTCTGATTCTATTGACACAGAGATGATAATACCACAAAAAGCATTAAACATAGTTGGGATTATGGAAACAGAAACCATAATATGTAAAACCTATTACCAGTGCTTGTGAAAACATGAAAAATGGGTTTAAGTGATTTGCTCTCGGCAATCCATTTTTCTCTAAGTTAGTTCCCTTGTTTATACCTGACCCTTTCATGTACAAGGGAGACAAAGCTCAATTTAGCCAATTATCATCAATTACATTGGTTTTGGCCTGATTGTATCTATAGAATGCACACCTTCGTGACAGTTTAATTTGTGTGGCCGGTGATTTAATCACACCATCACCTCCGACTACTTATTGACCAGTCTACTCGCTCCCAACAATTATCCGTGGAGTGATCCGTCCGATACACCTCAGCCAGGTAAACTTTATCACGCTCTGGGATGGCAATTAGTCTAAACGGTCTGCAAAATACATCTATGTTGCTTGTTATAAGACTACTTACTAGTGGAATGAGGCCCCATTTAATCACTTAGAAAAGCAACAAAACTTAACATCATGTTCGAGAGATAAGAGGAGGGAATGCAGATTAATCGAAAATCTTCCTGTGACTCACTGAATTGGGGATTTCCGATTAATTTCAAAGCTTCGGATTCTGTTTTTTTATCCTCCTTACAGAGATTAAGAGAAATTGCCAAAATCCACATTTAAAGAAATGAAAATAATTTTGATAAATCAATATGAACCTTGGTAATTGTTTTGAATTTATCAATTTCTGCAAAAATACTAATGCTGTTTGTACTCATTGCATTGATTCATTCTAAAGTTATTTGTGGATTTCTGTATCAACGTTTTGTTCCAGGAAATTAATGAAATCATGTGGCTATTTTAGTGAAATATTGAAACTGTCATTAGAAACTTTGAACATGAATGATAGGGAAAGGAGAGTTGACTAGGAGAACAAAGCTAGAAGGGCATTTCTACCCAGCACAAACAGTAAAAACATTGACCCAAGCTTCTCAAAAGTTCAGATTCAGCTGATATCTCAAATAAATGAGACAAATACACATTTATCAAAAATAACAAATGTCTATGCACTTAAAACAACAACAAAATGCATTTTGAGAGTCAGCAACACTTACCATAAATGTTGAGTGTTGACCTGTGCCTGAACCCTGTGGGGAACATGGAATTTGACAGTGAAATATACACTGCTTGGAATGAGTTAGTCTATTGGTCCTCTTATCAGTCTGGTAGATAAAACCTCAAGCTATGAATTGTATCCACCCTGGTCATTTTCAATAAATATACCCCTAATGAGACTTTAATTGATCCATGTTCTCTACTCTACAAAAGCCTGATAAAAATCCAGCAAGTTTATCAGGAAAATTTATCAGCTTTGAAGTTCTTGCCTCTTTTTGCACTTGCCTGATTACATTAGACCAGAAATAGATATATAAGACAGAGTACCTTCAACTCTTTCTCTCATTGTTGATTTTTCAAATTATATCAACATCGTGTATATTGTAGTCCCCAGTGTCAGCCATGTTGGAGGAGTACCCTGTCCTCTGGCCACCCCAGGACACAGGAGTTGAGAAAGAAAATTTGTTTTCAGTATTTTTACTCATAATTGATGTTGGCATCTGCTATCTTGGATAAATGAGTTATATGGTCTACATAATAGTTAGCTGGGACAGTGTACTGGAGATAAGATTGGAACAGTTAGATAGAGATCTGGACAAGTTACTGGGTAATACAACAGTGGTCTTAATCACAACAGTCAACAATCTAGACAAATGTTGTCAGGGCTAGCATCATAAAGACATCTTTACAATGAAAACTCTTTACACACGAAATTGCAGGAAATGTATTCATGTCAGAAGATATGATTTGAAAGTAGCTTTATAAAAAACATCCAATGTAAATGTTACTCATTGAAGATTGCCTTTAATAACTGTTTCGCTTCTTATAATAAAAAACATCAGTGTTTGTATACAAACATTTAAATTTCATTTTATACCATTGAAATAAGTGTCTTTTATAATTTTTATCATCTAAAACATGGTAGCTAAGGGTAAATGACAACTTTATCACACTACTTAATTTATAGGAATAAAAACCAGATTTTGGTTTTTCTAATTCAATTTCCCCATGTAATGAAAAAAAGATGAGAACGTACCAGCCCCTATTAACGTATTCTGTGTTTTACCTCACAGGCTGAGTTTACAGCCTGTAGAGAACTCCTGAGGGTAGATTAAATTCCCTTTCTGTTGCTTTAGGTTTGATAAAGAAATCGTTCAAGTGTCTTTCAGACGTCACACCTGTATAGGATTTGTTTGCTCTTAATAGAAGTCCATTGATGTTACGCCACGTTAATCTGCTGCATTTTGACTTCTTACCTGCTATGCAACACAGCGAATCCATACTGACATGTATATAAAGGTCTGAGCTCTTCAACGTTTCACAGAAATCTTGAAAGCACTTATTGATTTTTAAAGAGGCACATATTTGACCCTAGATATAGAATAGTTGTGTGCTGGATTGACTTCATTTGAAAAGCAATCTTCAGACATGCTTTCCCATTTCTGTCATGGCTTCCAAAGTGGCTCCGAGATTTGGTTTAGAGGTTATCGAGGAAGGACCTGACAATGGGACGTCTTGACACGATTCCTTTAGTGATAAACTACCTCTTTTCAGCTGATGGCACTACAAAGAAGACTTTGGGTCCATTGAACACCAACAGCACTTGCTCCTAACTGATAAAGCTAATGCAGCGCATTGTTCTGGATCAAGGAAAAAATATTGGACAGCTTAGTGTAGAATACCATAACAAGTGACATGGATTTAGGTGATTTGTTTATGAACACAGCCTGGTTATGTAGGGGCACTGTACTACCGTGTTGACAGTGACTCAAGGAGAACTCACTAATACCCATTGATTGGCGGAGTACAAACACATTCAAAATTTCATGTAATAAACACCCATTTGAATAGAGGCGAACATGGTGTTTAGCTATCAAAGCTACCCTAACGTCCACAAATCAGGCTTACTTTTCGATGTTTAGTTGGCCTTTTGCATGTATCAGAGTCCTTATGGGGATAGCAAATGAAGCCTTCAGTTGAGTACAATGTAGAAATTACATCGGGAACAATGATGGAATGTGTTAATTGTCAAAAAGATGTCAGAATATTTACATCTGAATCTAACTGACCATCAAATTAGGATTGTGTGATTGATATACATGTATAAACACACAAGTCATGCTATGTATTTCATGAGAATAAAGCATTAGAGTTTTCAGGGAATACAAAACTATAGCTTGTCTTACAATCAGTTCAGGCACACTGTCACTTGTACTTCACATGGTTGTCATCAGTTTTAAAGGTAGAACATTTCTAAAATTCTGTTGGGGGGAAAAAGTCTGATGAAAGACATCAATAACTGCCTTGTTAGACACAGGGGAGACAGAGTCATGGCCTGTTCCTGGTATAACTTCCTTGTTGACCTTTGACATTTTCTTATCGTAGGTTTTTTGGACAATATGAATCTGATATTTTGGGATATCAGCCTTCAGTAGTGACACCAAGGTGTCTTTTTCTGCCTGTGACCTTTGAAGGAGCAAGCAAAGAAGATTAAAATTTACTCAAAGAATGAGAAATTATGGTCACTTGTAACAGTGATAAAACTAGACTGGCATGAGGGTGGGTAGTGGCTGGGCCGTGTTTATAGGAGTTTTACGAGGCCCCAGCTGGGTAGGAGATAGTCTATCAGTGTCTCACTAGGGCCCCACTCCATAAAATCTGTCCCTGGTCCAATGCTGATTAATTTTAACAAAAGTAAAATTTATACACCAGCTGTTTCAACAAGCGAAAACAAGAGAAATTTATTGTTATGCCCCAGGATAAAAAAATGATGAGATAGTGAAGTTTGTGTATGTTTGTCAACTCTTCAGTTAATCTTAGCGATCAGGATATATCCTGATAAATCAGTGTACTCAAGATCACCCCTCACCCCTACCCCATTGTGACCTGCTCATCAAAGACACCATAATTCAATATAAATTGATTTCAAAGGAATGTGCTGGTCTTCATAGAAATATGCTCTTTGTTTCACCTGAGTTAGATACAACATCCTGTACTCCTTCTGTGACAGTCTATTTACATTAGTCTTTCTGACCTCTCAGACAAGTTGTATGTATCTGTCAGCTTACCTACTGCACAGAAATATGATCAGTGTCACATGTAGTGTAGGACCTATCAGAACACATGTTACACATTTTTGCATGTATAATGTTGCCGTTTTTGCCACAAAGAGCATACTGTAAATTAGCTGACCTCCTTGCTTTGTGTGCCAGGCCCAAGCCTTTTCTATGACATATGGTGCCAGTGTTGGGGGTTGTTCAGTGTTCACAGACTGATATCTCTTTGACATGGACAGGCCTGGGACCATCCTTTCTCTAGAGAACATGCAACCTTCCTGCCAATGAAACCTTGTCTCTCATGACAAGTTCAATTTTCTTTGAATCAGGACACAAGACATGAAAACTTCCTTGGTGAGAGGTTACTCTTTAGTTCAGTCTCACATATGATTTCACTATTACAAGAGTAAGTTTGTATTGATGTTTGTATTGATGTTTGTATTGATGGTATTGATGTTTGTACTGATGGATAGTTGTTACATATGTATCCTGTTGTATGTTTCAGTTTTCACCGCTGGTCCAGGACACGGTACTCCAGGGAACGTTTAACGCCACCCTCAACAATCCCATAGCCACACAGGTGGACACTGCTATCCACGCCACCAACTCTGCAAAACATGCTTTCCTCCTCGGGGTGTGACCCTGCCCCCAAACAACACCCTCAGACAGACATCTTGTGATACACCAAGTTCTTAACATGCTTTATTGGAAAGAAGAGAAGATTGTATCAGCTTTTCAGAAAACAATGAAACAGAATTGCTGATGGAATCAAGAAAAGCGTTGCTGGAGAAGTTGGGGCATTAGAAGAACTGTAATGATGTATTCCTGTATTTTATACCAGAAACATGTCTGTGTTGTGAAAGTAACATATATGTATGAATGAAAATGATTTTTTAAAAGTAAATTACAGAAACGTAAAGTCTACACTACAGTATTGATAGCTCATGCTGAGCACTTAAACTGCTGAGTTTGTACCATTTCACACTCTATCTGTATAACATAGGGGTTCTGTGATAAAATCCTCTTCTCTGGTAATCTTCTCACATTTGTAAATATGTCTTTGTCTTAGATGAATAATTGATTCTCTCCTACCTAAGATAATTCCCCAATGCTTGCAGCATTTTAGTAATGTGTTTTATTAAAGAGGCACTTCGCGAGATTATTCTTTTTTATCAATTAATGCTTTTAAGTTGTGTAATACAAATATTATACATTTAGAAATCTCTTTTATAGCAGCAAGTAAACTGGCTATAAACTTACTTAAACTGTTATATATTAATTTTCTTCAACTACATCATCACATGAAAATATCTTACATTCTCATAAATGTCCATTGCCCACATAGTAAGTATTTCATTGGTAACAGGCCGTTACTACTGAGTAATCACACGGTCTTACCCTTGTACATTTGTATAAGCAACTTGTGTCTGTGATATTTTGTACGATTTTTGTGTTTTTAAATTATATTCTTGTGTATCACTGTAATTAAAACCAGTGTTTATGACATGTAGTGTCCCAGGGATGAGGGTTCAGCCAGGTTGTGGTGTCAGATGCTGGCATCACTAAGGTATCACTGGAAGGTTTCATACAACTTAATACACAGTACAATCAGGACATTGGAACAATCCTGTAACACATCCAGTTTAAAACCCAAACATCAAACCCAAAATTTTGATACTCTAATTTTGTATACCACTTTTTGAAATTTTATTGAAAAAGATATACAAAATTGTCTTCTCATATTCACAGTTACAAAAGAAAAGTTTATGAGGACAGAGTTTGTAAGGAGTATTGATCGTGTGCGACACTGGCAGTATATTTTGTAGGTGTCTGGTACTCTACCTGACAGTGGGTGAGAAATCCACGTCAGTCATCCCTCACTAGTCGTCCCCCACCAGTTCATCTGTTTGTGCTGTGCTGGTATTTCAATCATGTTGACCAATATTAGCTCTATTAGATATTATATTTCTATTATTTTCCTATGAATGTGGAAAAAATATGGATGAAATAAAGAATAAATTTGAAAAAAAGAAAGGTTATTAGTTTTGTTGTTTATTGTGTAATTTTGTGTGGTCTATTATGATATGATGGATCATAAGTCAGATGCCACAAATTTTCTGAATAATTTGGGCATCAGATGTATAAATTCCAGGAAATACATGATTATGCACTGAACGGCTAGATGTAAATAGGGAGGGTTTTTGGTGACAAGATAATCAACCCAGAAGTAAAACATTACCAATATGGCCCAAATATCGAGTGACCCTCATGCCTCCGTACAGACCAGATACACAAATGAATGGTGTCCCTAATTATGGTACCTACCACTGATACATGACAGATCAAAAGATCTAGTACTGCTGCTCATGTACAGGCTTCACCTGGAAATGTGTGGCCAGCCATGCAGACTTGTTACAAACTCTTGTTGACAGCAAATGAGGGAGATATGAAGTTTGGAGAGCCATGTTATGCTGTGTATAAATGTATACACTGTGTGTGATGGAATATCAGTCTGTAACAGTTGTATATTATAATGTATATTGTGGGGTTCAATAGCTGCTGTTGGCGGTATTTCTGGTAGCATAGTGTCAGATTGTTGTCTGGTATTACTGGTACATGTGTACTGTACTACTGAAATATTCAGACATGCACAAATGTAGCAGTGATGTAATCTGTAGACAAATAATGGTACGTCTCATCATCAGTCATAATATACACGCATTCAGGAAGAATTCATCATGAGTTTGTGGAAATTTAGAAACAGTCAAACTTGTACAAATTAGATATTGACTTCCAACATCTAATAAGTAGTTAAATTTATAAAAGACATTATTCCATCTTTTATTAATAAATTTTGTTGGCCCAGATAGAAGCGTGTAGAAAGTTTGGAGTACCATGTTGTGTGATATTGTCTGCCCAGGGATGTTGCCCCTGTGTGTTGCCCTACTGTGATGCCCTGCTGTTGTCTGTGTGATATTATCTGCCCGGGGATGTTGCCCCTGTGTGTTGCCCTACTGTGATGCCCTGCTGTTTGCCTGCCTTACCAATACGAGTACCTCGCTTATCCACAACTAAATTCTGGCCACCCCAGATCAGCTCACAAATGGTCTTGTCATCCTCTGTCAATCTTATAGCACTTTATCAGACCTGAATAGGACTGTGTATACTCCCTAAACACTTAATACAGGTATACTAATTTGTCAAGGTTAACGAGACCAGCCAATAGGTTTGCGGTCACAGCCTAGGATACCTGCCCAGGTATGACATTGGAGTGTCACTCACTGTAACAAAGGACGTAGGTAACATGTCATCGTTGGTACACATGTTTATTGGGCATTAAGCTAAGAACAATTTTCATTTTATTTAACATAGAATACAACTTAATGGTTTCTTTATGGTGCCCTGAGATCAGGCTACTGATACTGAAAACAGTTCCTTTTATCTATATATGATGTATTGAGAACAAGTATAACTGAAAAATATATCAAACAAATTTTGCAAATGAGTGAAATTGGAATGTAGTAATTGGTTAAGTTGGGGTTCAGGTGGGGGCAGGGGGTTCACAGCAGGCCTAGATCCTCCAGCCTGTCGTTATACCCAGTGATCATTCCCGTGTGTGACATGGTCTCCAGTCAGGAGCAGCACATTCTCCTGTCGTCCAGTTCCCTTTCCCATTAAGTCAGGTGCTGGTATTCAAGTGACATATCAAAGATCACTTCTTTTCAACGCAGAGCTAGAAAAAAGTCAAAGTCTTCTTGTTTGGTTAAAAAATTAAATGCAAATTGAACTTTAGAAGGCTGTATGTTATCCCCATTTGTTTGCTTTCATGACTCACACTAATAGTTTGTATGATTGAGATGTTCAAACTTAAGGGAACACATTATCCACATTAGTATTCTATTTTGATCAATTAAATTGATGTCTAAATAGCATAAGATAAATTAATGACAGTCTATTTATATTAAACTTGGACTCGTCTTGGAAATCAATATATTATCTTGATAATGGAAAACGAAAAGTTTAAAACATGCATAAATGTTTTATATATTTCATTGCATTACTAGACACTTATGGTAGTTAATACAGGTATAGTGTAATGGTAGTTTATATAATACAGGTATAGTTTAATGGTAGTTTATATGATACAGGTATAATGTAATGGTAGTTTATATAATAAAGGTATAGTGTAATGGTAGTTTATATAATACAGGTATAGTGTAATGGTAGTTTATATAATACAGGTATAGGGTAATGGTAGTTTATATAATACAAGTATAGTGGAATGGTAGTTTATATAATACAGGTATAGTGTAATGGTAGTTTATATAATACAGGTATAGGGTAATGGTAGTTTGTATACAGGTAAGGTGTAATGGTAGCTTGTGTACAGGTAAAGTGTAATGGTAGCTTGTATACAGGTAAGGTGTAATGGTAGTCTGTATACAGGTAAGGTGTAATGGTTGTTTGTTTACAGGTAGAGTGTAATGGTAGATTATATACAGGTTTATACAGCCATAGTTTTTATAGCTCATTTTGCAGGTGTTTGATTCTGGAGGAAGATTTTATTTGACACCATATTTTCCAAAAAAACGGCTTGTATGTCCAAACAACAGGTATTTTATGGCATGTTGATAAATGTGAACATGGAGTTTTGATGTGGAGCCCTCGTTTACTGGACAATTTTAATGTTGTTTTGATGTAGTAGGGAAACCCTGAGGGAGGTAGGGTCTGTATATAGTCATATTTTTGTATTTGAATAAAAAGATCTATTAGCTAAACTCCAAATTACAAGATAACATCTGGGATCAAACACAGCCCACAATGTGAAATGACAGTATCGCTGAACCGCCTACCATCAACACTTGATTTGTAGGCCTCAGGTACAATATTGTCATCCAACATGACGTCCAGATTTGGTTTTTATCATTAATTCAAAATTAGTGAAATGAGTCAGACCCGTGGACAATTTTACCTGTGGGCTTCACAGGATATACTAAATACCTGTATTAGGGTTAATCAGATAATTTGTGTGGTGAGGTCAGAGGTCAACCTCCCCAGGGAGAGTCCAGTAATAGCATATAGACATAGACATGATTGAAGCCACAGATAAATTTGTATATAAACATATTTTCATAATGTCCCCATGATTTAGTTATAGTTAAGTCGAGCAAAATAATACCGGACTAACCTCATTGTGCTTCAATCTGATAATGACTATTCAAAATTCCTTTCAGCTAATTTTCAAATTGTCTTGTCTCGTTCGGAAATGACAAGTGTCTGTAAACATTAACTTAAGATATGTAATCACCAACCGCATTGGCCCACCTTAAAATTGAAAGGTATAGATGTATGTGATCCGTACCGGCTCTGATGGTTACCACTGATAACTAGAAATTGTTTGATATCCAGTCATACATGAGACATAACCTAGGCTGATGACAAGTTTGATAGGTTTCCTCTTGTTTGAATTTATTACTTGACTTATGTAAAAACAAAATCAATACATAGTTTTAAGCTGTATATGATTAATGTATTTAAAAAGTCCCACAAAGGCAAGCTATTGTAAGATATTGGTTCTGAAACACTGGTGAGTGAGAATGTCATGTAATCATTGAACTGCATGTATACAGGTATGTCTGATGTCAGGTAATCACTACATGTATACAGGTGTATCTGATGTCAGGTAATCACTACATATATACAGGTATATCTGATGTCAGGTAATAACTACATATATACAGGTAAATCTTATGTCAGGTAATCACTACATGTATACAGGTATGTCTGATGTCAGGTAATCACTACATGTATACAGGTATATCTGAAGTCAGGTAATCACTTCATAAATACAGGTATATCTGATGTCAGGTAATCACTACATGTATACAGGTATATCTGATGTCAGGTAATCACTACATGTATACAGGTATATCTGATGTCAGATAATCACTTCATGTATACAGGTATACTTGATGTCAGGTAATCATTGTTCTACAGTTGTGGGATCGCACAACGTTACACGATGTGCGGTGTGCGCACGATGTGTGCACGGTGTGTGAACGGTGTGTGCACGATGGGCGAACGATAAAAAGCTGAACGATCATTGCTTGCGCACATATGTGTGCAAGATGGATGGACGTTGTGTGATAACAATCGTGGTTGGTGTAAATTGAGGAATGCCTTAACAATTTATACGGTTTCGTGTTTAAACATATAAACTTGATGTTTACGTATGTTTCTATATTCTAGCAACGTCTATAAACTTATCTTTTCGTCTATATATTCTTATATTTAGGAATTGTGTTTTCTGTGTTTTTAATCAAACTTAATTGACACATGTAAAATTACAACACAATCCCGTATACAGGTAAACATAACCACTTTGTACATGTATCTGGACCGTAGTTTTCTCCCCACCTGGGGCATTTACGTAACTCGTCGGGTAAGGCCGGGGTGTGAAAATCCAGGTGAAGGGGAGCTATAGGCAAGCGAATGCAAATAACAAATACTATTCATTACGGTCAAACGGTATCGCATATCAGCTCTGTGTGTCAGGCACTGGTCAGGTAAAACTTCGGACACTCATAAAATTGTTATTTACCTGGTCTGTTACCTTGGAGCCAAACCCATTCTTGACAGCCTAACGGTCGCTGTAATACTGTGTAACACGCATTGTGAAATTGTATAATCTTGATTATTGTGATGAGAAATTACAGATATATACACAGTGTACATTATCGGATACAAGCCTTCCGTATTTTTGTTATTCCGTAATTTTGATCTAAAAATGATACCAAATCGCACAGTTGTGCGCACCATGTGTGGACGATGTGCGGACGGTGTGTGAACGATGTATGCACGGTGTGCGCACGCTATTTTTGGTGCGTTGTGCGGTCCCACAACTGTACATGTTAACCGGTATATGTGATGTCAGGTTATCACTACATGTATACAGGTATATCTGATGTCAGGTTATCACTACATGTATACAGGTTTGTCTGATGTCAGGTAATCACTAGATGTATACAGGTATGTCTGATGTCAGGTAATCACTACATGTATACAGGTATGTCTGATGACAGGTAATCACTACATGTATACAGGTTTATCTGATGACAGGTTAATCAAAACATGTATACAGGTATTTCTGATGTCAGGTAATCACTCCATGCATACAAGTATATCTGATGTTAGGTAATCACTTCATGTATACAGGTATGTCTGATGTCAGGTAATCACTACATATGTACAGGTGTATCTGATGTCAGATAATCACTAAATGTATACAGGTGTGTCTGATGTCAGGTAATCACTACATGTATACAGGTATGTCTGATGACAGGTTATCACTACATGTATACAGGTTTATCTGATGTCAGGTAATCACTACATGTACACAGGTGTATCTGATGCCAGGTAATCAATACATATACACAGGTATGTGGTATGTCAGGTAATCACTTCATGTATACAGGTATGTCTGATGTCAGGTAATCACTTTATATATACAGATATATCTGATGTCAGGTAATCACTACATGTATACAGATATATCTGATGTCAGGTAATCACTACATGTATATAGGTATATCTGATGTCAGATAATCACTTCATGTATACAGGTATACTTGATGTCAGGTAATCACTACATGTATACAGGTATGTCTGATGTCAGGTAATCATTGTTCTACATGTATACAGGTATATCTGACGTCAGGTAATCACTACATGTATACAGGTATATCAGATGTCAGGTAATCATTTTTCTACATGTATACAGGTATATCTGATGTCAGGTAATCATTGTTCTTCATGTATACAGGTATGTCTGATATCAGGTAATCACTACATGTTAACAGGTAGATCTGATGTCAGGTAATCATTTTACTACATTTATAGAGGTTTATCTGATGCTAGGTAATCACATTTCTATATGTAGATATATCTGGCAATGTGCATGTTCTTGCTAAAGTGATAGATGTGCTTTAAGATTTGTGAGTAAGAATACATACCTGCATGTCTTTATTGATTGAATTAATATTCTAAGCATATTACAGGCAATACATCAATACTGATATCATCACTATCACCATAAAATCTTTATGGATTATATAATCTAGATAATGTGAACTTAGATGATTCAGTGCAGACATACAAAATTAAGAGATATAAAAAATCACCCCTGATATTACTGCAAAACTACCTTCTGTCACTGAATTCAGGTTTTGACTTACTGTGGCTATCACCTGCTTAATCATTGGGAGAAAATTGTGACTGCAGAAATTTTACCAGGTGTCTTTACTTCATTTGTTTATGGAGGTTTAGCTGTCTTAATATCTGAATTTTTAAATTTGTTCAGAATAGTAAAAATACTTTCATCTACATGGTCGTGTTACATTACAGGTTATCTCATGTATGAACTCATGTTTTTTTGTTGTTCTCAAAACAGATAAAAATTATACTTCAAAGTATTACACAGAGCTAATAACAGAAGTAGTTGTGATTTACAGAGGAAGTCACAGTTTATTATGACAGTTACAGTTTAAAATGACAGTTACAGCAAGGAGAGGTAGTTACAGTTTATAATGGCAGTTACAGCAAGGAGAGAAAGTTACAGTTTGTAATGACAGTTACAGCAAGGAGATGTATTCACTGTTTATAATGGCAGTTACAGCAATNAGGAGAGAAAGTTAAAGTTTATAATGGCAGTTACAGCAAGGAGAGAAACTTAAAGTTTATAATGGCAGTTAAAGCAAGGAGAGGTAGTCACTGTTTCCAAAGTTATTTACGGTATATATAAGGATAGTTACACAGACTTAGCTTTGGCTTATAAGGATAGTTACGGAGCAGTGAGGTAGTTGCAGTTGATAATGGCAGTTACAGCAAGGAGATAAAACATTTACTTCAAAGTATTACACAGAGCTAATTACAGAAGTAGTTGTGATTTACAGAGGAAATTACAGTTTATAATGACATTTACAGCAAGGAGAGGTAGTCGCTGTTTATAATGGCAGTTACAGCAAGGAGATGTAGTTACAGTTTATAATGGCAGTTACAGCAAAGAGAGAAAGTTACAGTTTGGAATGGCAGTTCCAGCAAGGAGAGAAAGTTCCAGTTTATAATGGCAGTTACAGCAAGGGGAGAAAGTTACAGTTTATAGTGGCAGTTACAGCCAGGAGAGGTAGTTACAGTTTATAATGTCATTTACAGCAAGGAGTGAAACTTAAAGTTTATAATGGCAGTTAAAGCAATGAGGGGTAGTCACTGTTTCCAAAGTTATTTACTGTATATATAAGGATAGTTACACAGACTTAGCTTTGGCTTATAAGGATAGTTACAGAGCAGTGAGGTAGTTGCAGTTGATAATGGCAGTTACAGCAAGGAGATAAAACATTTACTTCAAAGTATTACACAGAGCTAATAACAGAAGTAATTGTGATTTACAGAGGAAATTACAGTTTATAATGACAGTTACATGCAGGAGGGATTAGTCGCCGTTTATAATGTCATTAACATCAAGGAGAGAAAGTTACAGTTTATAATGGCAGTTACAGCAAGGAGAGAAACTTAAAGTTTATAATGACAGTTACAGCAAGGAGAGGTAGTTACAGTTTATAGTGGCAGTTACAGCCAGGAGAGAAAGTTACAGTTTATAATGGCAGTTACAGCAAGAAGAGAAAGTTAAAGTTTATAATGGCAGTTACAGCAAGGAGAGAAAGTTAAAGTTTATAATGGCAGTTAAAGCAAGGAGAGGTAGTCACTGTTTCCAAAGTTATTTACGATATTTATAAGGATAGTTACACAGACTTAGCTTTGGCTTATGAGGATAGTTACAGAGCAGTGAGGTAGTTGCAGTTGATAATGGCAGTTACAGCAAGGAGATAAAACATTTACTTCAAAGTATTACACAGAGCTAATAACAAAAGTAGTTGTGATTTACAGAGGAAATTACAGTTTATAATGACAGTTACAGCAAGGAGAGGTAGTCGCTGTTTATAATGGCAGTTACAGCAAGGAGAGGTAGTTACAGTTTATAATGTCATTTACAGCAAGGAGAGAAAGTTAAAGTTTATAATGGCAGTTACAGCAAGGAGAGAAAGTTGAAGTTTATAATGGCAGTTACAGCAAGGAGAGAAAGTTAAAGTTTATAATGGCAGTTAAAGCAAGGAGAGAAACTTAAAGTTTATAATGGCGGTTAAAGCAAGGAGAGGTAGTCACTGTTTCCAAAGTTATTTACGGTATATATAAGGATAGTTACACAGACTTAGCTTTGGCTAATGAGGATAGTTACAGAGCAGTGAGGTAGTTGCAGTTGATAATGGCAGTTACAGCAAGGAGATAAAGTTAAAGTTTATAATGGCAGTTACAGCAAAGAGAGAAAGTTAAGGTTTATAATGGCAGTTAAAGCAAGGAGAGGTAGTCACTGTTTCCAAAGGTATTTACGGTATATATAAGGATAGTTACACAGACTTAGCTTTGGCTAATGAGGATAGTTACAGAGCAGTGAGGTAGTTGCAGTTGATAATGGCAGTTACAGCAAGGAGATAAAGTTAAAGTTTATAATGACAGTTACAGCAAGGAGAGGTAGTTACTGTTTATAATGCTTTAAAGTTACAGCAAGGAAGGGTAGTTAAAGTTTATAATGGCAGTTACAGCAAGGAGAGAAAGTTAAAATGTTTATAATGGCAGTTACAGCAGGTTACGGTAGTTAGACGTAGTTACGGTTTATAGACCTAGTTACGATGTATGTGAGTAGTTACGTGATGTTATTCCCCAATATTTACACTACATATTGCTTACATTCACTGATGTGTTGTCAAAGGCATATTGACATGTTCCGATATCTATCCTGACAGTGAATGATGTTACTTCAGCACAAAGAAATTGTTTTTATGTTTCGTTGTGCCTTTGCTATCTGTAGCTGATGTTACGGGGAAGTGTAAAATTACTGAGGGGGAACCCCGCCATAATAAACGTCACAGTCCCTCTCGGACTATACACGAGATGACAGCGTTCTCTCTCGCTATGTTGTTTTCACTTTTAGGTTAAATCGCTCAAACAAATCTCTCGTGACATTGTTATATCCTCATCAGAACCTCCTGCCAATCGGCGTCAGTTTAGGATGCCCGGTCCTACCTTTGAGAGGGGTTAATTCCTGGCAATGTCAAAACCGTGTGTACCTTTACTGGGGATCAAGTTTCCACAATATCAAAGTCACTATTTTATGAACATCTTACTTTTCTGAGATTAAAAGTTCAAAATGTATAGCAGCACCATCAAATTTAGTGTTTCCTGTACGATGAGGAATGTGTTTAAAGTCTCCCCCTTCTGTCGTTCAACCTAATCTCTCACTTCCTTCATATAAAATGTAGTTTGGCTTATAACATCTGTCCCGTAACTGTAAAATCTAGCTCCTCGTCTATCTTCAGCAGATTCTTGTTTACTCAAAAAAATCGTGAATGAAATTTATGATCTTGATATTGTTTAAAAGTGCAATGCTCACCATTTCCCCGTCTAATTGCTATAAATTGTATCTTTAATCATTAATTTTCTTTCGTTTATAGTGATAGATTAGATATAGCGTGGTCCATTTCGTCCAGTTTGTGGCCATATCTGTGTTCATTATAAATGACGGTGGTAAACGTTACCGCCAATGCTGACTTCTATAAGAGTGCGTAGTGCCATGTACTTCAACTCTCCATTATTACAAAACAACGTCACTTCAAGCTTAACAACTTACTAAAAATCACAACGGAAAAGCTTTCAAACATTTTCAAAATTAATCTGTTCATATACAAAACAGTTAAAAACGGAAAAGAAAATAGAAAATCTGAAAATGTTTGTTTTAAGATAAACTGATGTATAAACTGGGTATAACAAACATTAAGCTGACAGTGATATGATAGCTGATGCATTGTCTCTTCATTTTGTCCCTTCATCATAACATTCTATTTACTGTCATACACACTTAAAAGCTAATTACAATGTCCCAGCCATGTTAAATATTAACTAGTTCTACTTTATTAGTCTGGATACGAGACACTTACTGGATTCGCTTCATACATATTTTGTACAATCTAATTAAAAAATGTTTGGTTATCATAACCCTTGTTTAAACTAAAATCAAAGTAAAGAATATCAAATATCCGGCAATACATTGTTTGTATACGAAATTTATGGAAAATAAGAAAAATTATGGAAAATAGCAAAAATAGCAAAACATCCAATGCTTATTCTATCGGAAATAAAAAGGAATGTATATGTGATATATAGGACATAATACATAGTACTCTCTATGTTGGATCTTTGGTAATAGCGTAAAAGGAAAGGTCAAACAAGGTCAACTGGAAAGCTATAATATCTATATATATTTTGGTCAAGTGGAAGTCTCAAGTGATAGAAAAAAGAAAAAAAATAATACTATGAGGTAAAATGAAAATTATACAATAATAAAAACTCAATTAGAAATCTATAAAAAAAAGTCGATTCAAGGGCAACAAGAACTCCACAATGACATAAAACAGAAGATTTGACAGGTGCCAAGTGTCAGAGCCCATTACCCAAAAGTTAGATGTTTTCAAAATCGAATTCGAATAAAATGTTTTATTTCGTAATTCACGTACTCATTATAACATGTATTTCTACTACAAATATAAAAGGTCAACAGAAAATCTAAATAAAACAAGGTCTACTGAAAATCTAAAATTTAAGACTACACAGTATAGTTAAATGTTGGCCATTCTGTCCGTTTCCACATTGTCTGTAGTATTTTAGAGTGAGTTCCCCTAATTTCCGACCAGATGGCATAAAGCTATTGAAAAGGAAAGATAGCGGTTTTAAAAATATTAGATTACAAATCTTTGTTTTGTTTTCATTTATTTGTCAGTGTGTAATTACCTTTTTTTTTAAATTTCAGCATTATAAACAGCTCTCCTTTTCAATGTCTGTTTTATCTATAAGTTGACAATTCTTATCTTAATGTAGTGGTTGAACAAATTCTAATTTTTTGTGTTAAAAAAAACCCTTGACATCAAATGTCCAAATTTCTAAAAGATAAGAGAAAAAATGTGAGGTCATTGGTTGAGTTTTTTTCTGAAATAAACTATTATTCTTCCAGAATTTAAGAGTTTTTGTCCAGGAGTTTGACTTTCAAATCTCGTTGGTCGGTAGATATGTCGCTTCCGTCATCAGAAATGTCAGTCTGTTTATTACAAGTGAAAGAACAGTAACCAGAAGGACACAGGGATAGGGCAGTGATTAATATGTGTTTAGTTCCTGTTCAAGTGCTTCCCTTGTAGCCTGGCTATGGAGATGCATGCTTTAGATAGGGTCTCGAGTGCTTCGAATCCCAAAAAGAACATATACATATATATTTTATTCCAGACAACTATTTCTATCATTCTATCACTTGGGTTTACTGTCAAAGTTTTATCAACATAGGTCGCTGATGGAAGCAAGGCCTTTTACATCAAAGCTGGCTTTAGCCCCCTGTATTTATATAAGAGCAATTTAACGCAAGGGGAAGCGATTGCGAGTTAATGGCCGCCATTACTCACCTGGTTTGGCCAAATGAACAGTGCTTGTTCCAGTGTTTTGACCAAGCTTCTTTAATGAAACTCTATTAGTACACCATCATCTGCTCAGTGTCTGGTACTAGGACGGTCATTTAATATACTTGGGTATTAAATTAGATGGAATTGTTTGTGCATTTGTGTCGATTCAAACCACGTAGATATAACCTATCTAAGTTTGTATACAATTTCATGTGAAAGGGTTTAAGTGTACCCTGATAATACGCGTAAGGTCAGACATTTTTCCTTGTGGCTATTTTCATCTGAAGTACCAATTTTTGTGCCTGTCGGACAGGGTGCTTGTCTACATACTCTCCTTATCATCGGTTATCCGAGCGAGATCATTTCGTTGGCCAATCCCGCTCAAGCTCAGATTCGACACGTGCCAAGTGTCAGAGCCCATTACCCAAAAGTTAGATGTTTTCAAAATCGAATTCGAATAGGAAATGTTTTATTTCGTAATGCACACACTCATACTAACATGTAAGACACATATCGCTTTTATCGTTTTCTATTTGGCATTTCGATCGATGCCGTTTCGCCTTTTGTATCAAGTGATAAGCAATCAAAATTGTTGAAATTGGTGTATTCAGTTAGTTCGTCTATTCTCGATTTTTATATACATTAGTGATACAATCGGCATCAATAAAACACAGCCACCCTCCAAATATAGTTATATCACAGCCATTCTCCAAAAAAAGTTATATTACGGGAACCCTCTCAATATAGTTATACTACGGCCACCCTCCAAAAATAGTTATATCACGGCCACCCTCCAAAAAAAGTTATATTACGGGAACCCTCTCAATATAGTTATACCACGGCAACCCTCCAAAAATAGTTATACCACGGCCACCCTCCAAAAAAAGTTATATTACGGGAACCCTCTCACTATAGTTATACCACGGCCACCCTCCAAAAATAGTTATACCTCGGCCACCCTCCAAAAATAGTTATATCACGGCCACCCTTCAAATATAGTTATATCACGGCCACCCTTCAAATATAGTTATATCACGGCCACCCTTCCAAAAATAGTTATATCACGGGCACACTCTAAATAAAGTTATATCACGTCCACCCTCCAAAAAGAGTTATATCACGGCCACCCTCTAAATAAAGTTCTACCACGGCCACCCTCCAAAATAGTTATATTACAGCCACCCTCCAAATATGGTTATATCACGACCACCCTCCAAATATAGTTATATCACGGCCACCCTTCAAACATAGTTATATTACAGCCACCCTCCAAATATAGTTATATCACGGCCACCTTTCAAATATAGTTATAGCACGGCCACCCTTCAAATATAGTTATATCACGACCACCCTTCAAATATAGTTATATCACGGCCACCCTTCCAAAAATAGTAATATCACGGCCACCCTCTAAATATAGTTATATCACGGCCACCCTCCAAATATAGTTATATCACGGCCACCCTCCAAAAAGAGTTATATCACGGACATCCTCTAAATATAGTTATATTACGGCCACCCTCCAAATATAGTTATATCACGGCCACCCTCCAAAAATAGTTATATCACGGCCACCCTCTAAATAAAGTTATACCACGGCCACCCTCCAAAAATAGTTATATCACGGCCAACCTCCAAATATAGTTATACCACGGCCACTCTCCAAAAATAGTTATACCTCGGCCACCCTCCAAAAATAGTTATATCACGGCCACCCTTCCAAAAATAGTTATATCACGGCCCCCCTCTAAATAAAGTTATACCACGGCCACCCTCCAAAATAGTTATATTACAGCCACCCTCCAAATATAGTTATAGCACGGCCACCTTTCAAATATAGTTATATCACGGCCACCCTTCAAATATAGTTATATCACGACCACCTCCCAAACATAGTTATATCACGACCACCCTCCAAATATAGTTATAACACGGCCACCCTCCAAATATAGTTATATCACGACCACCCTCCAAATATAGTTATAACACGGCCACCCTCCAAATATAGTTATATCACGACCACCCTCCAAATATAGATCAGTTATAACACGACCACCCTCCAAATAAAGTTCAGTTACATCACGGCCATCTTCCAAATATAGTTCAGAACACGGCCATCCTCCAAATATAGTTCAGAACACGGCCATCCTCCAAATATAGTTATAACACGACCACCCTCCAAATATAGATCAGTTATACACGACCACCCTCCAAATATAGCTCAGTTATATCACGGCCATCTTCCAAATATAGTTCAAAACACGGCCATCCTCCAAATATAGTTATAACACGGCCACCCTCCAAATATAGTTATATCACTACCACCCTCCAAATATAGTTATATCACGACCATCCTCCAAATATAGCTCAGTTATAACACGACCACCCTCCAAATAAAGTTCAGTTACATCACGGCAATCTTCCAAATATAGTTCAGAACACGGCCATCCTCCAAATATAGTTCAGAACACGGCCATTCTCCAAATATAGTTCAGAGCACGACCACCCTCCAAATATAGTTACATCACGACCACCCTCCAAATAGTTATATCACGGCCATCTTCCAAATATAGTTCAGAACACGACCACCCTCCAAATATAGTTCAGTTATTTTTATTTATGAAAAAATAGGGAAGAAATTCCAACCTACATTTGTAAAACGTACTAGTTAGTACAAAGCCATACAGCAGTGTTTATAGCAGTTCAATAACCGCTGTTTTTATTGATTGTTATCTATATGACTACCTGAAATATGTGTCTCAAATCTGTTTAGACGGCTTTCGACTTTCCCATGCTCTTCTCTGGGTAAAGCAGTTCAGTTAACCCAGTTCCAAGGGCAGTCCTTAATTATAATTACGGTAAGCACTCAGCGTCCGTATCCACATGTCTGGCAAAATTACATCGTATCGCAATAACCGCTTCACTAGGATCCTCGAACCACATAAAGTTGAAAATTGGGCATGTTTTATGACTTTTCAATTTTCTAAGATATTGTGTAAATTATCGAGCGGAAATTGTGCTTTAAACAACTACAACTTTTCTCATTATCTTTATTTAATTAGCCTTAAATTCTAAAACGCTTATTAAGATTGATAACCTTCCCTAGTCTTTCTCCTACTGAACATGCAACTCGCGTGCTTTTGAAATAAATTGTACAAATTGTGTAAAGACCTGGAAGGCAGAGAGGGTTTGGAGAGGTACTGGTTTCGGTTGTTTGATGTGATTACTGGATACCGATGTAGCCAAACCGAAAGCACGTGTCAGTAATTGGCGTATTGTGTATGATTATGTAAAGTAATATGAAAACAACTTAAGTCTAAAACGGTACCGGCTCAATGTCTCCGGATCGTGTATTGTACCAATGGCCGGCAACCCGAGGCGATATAGGGAGAGGGGAGAGAGTGACGCCATTCTAGTCATTAGGAACCATGTTCCCGACGTCGGTTTCCGTGTATCCTACTTACAAAGCATTCCTGGACACTCGTAAAACATGTACCACCACTGCCAACGAGTGCTTGTACTTCCGTTTTTTTCTGGGAAAAAGTCTTTCCTATAGGACTATCTGCTTGGTTCGACATCCCTGTCACGTCGCTAGCACGCTATCCTAGCTTGTGACGACTTATTATATAATTATTTCGCCCAGACATCGTCATTTTATCAACATTGTCTGGTGTTGTTTAAGGGCAAAAAAAACAACGTTCAGCGACGACATTGCAAGCGCATGGTTCATATACCGATACTCCTGTCTGACGATGTATCACTGGTTTAAATGTTAACTTATCTGGAACAAACTCTGCATAAAGCTATAACACAACAATTTATTCATTTATTGGAATGTGTCTGTCTGAACACATTAAAACAAAAAATGTTATTTTTGAAAAAGTGTCGACTCGTTGAGATCCGTTCTGTAATTTGTCTAATGTCGACTTCCAATCGTCCTTATTTTCTACATCACGCACCTTTCCGTCACGTGTGATGATATGTTTTACCCCGTCTTTAACACGTGCTCCAGTACTGAACAGGATCCCCCTAAATCTAGATCTCACGATCGATGATAAGCATCTGTTGACAGATCCGTTATCGAGCTTTCTGTTTATAGGAGAGTGTGGCTGGACAAGGGTAGAACTGTGTAGAGGTGACACTGGCAGGCTGACCCGAGGTTACACTGGGACATTGATCTCGTCACGCAACTCTATGCTCGGCCGGCGCGAGCTCTACAGACACTTTGTCATATAGATCCCCGCTCTTTGTTGATATGCTATCCTTTTGAAAAAGACATTTAGTGAAAATCGACCCTCACTGATCGACGATAAGCATGGTGTTCGAACATCACGGGCGTATTTGATGTGGGTCATTGTCGGTGATACGGCGCGAACCGGAAGTGGGATATATTTCCCGGTCCTTAATGGCCCGTCTCGTCGTATGGGTACCTCTCCAGTTACTCGCGGCCTCCAAACTTAGAATTAAAGATATGAAAGCATACAAATGTCTATCATTTTCCCCGGTATTTACAACAAAAAGTCAAAATGATAACGGGTAGCGAGTCGAGGGGGCGTGGCAAAGCACCGTGACTTGAACACGCCCATTTAGTGTTTCGCCTGAAAATGACGAGATTATTCCAAATCTTCAAAAGCGAAAGTAATTAGACCCCTAATTATCCATAGCATGTTGGTTATTACATGATGGCTCCAGTTTCCAGCTAAACGTCCGGTATAGTTTACAGAGTTTAGAAAACAAGCGTTTGATCTTTGATGGTAAAGGTACAATACTCACTGACACGGCGATAACAATGTGGTCGACACGCGAATCAGTTCCGGTACCCCTTATAATGACGTGTTGGTAACGCCACCTACCTCACACACAGGCCGGATTGACGACCAACCACTCAAGGGCAGACAGGTCGACCGTTTGGTCAGCGACGCCAACGAATTTTTGGCGAGTTTGCTTTTGGTGGTTTGCCCTTTGTTACGGTGCGTGAACAGAGATTATGCATTCCTTACGTAAACATGTACATTTGATGATATAATTGTCAAAACGTGTAATTATGCAGAAACATCTCTTTAATTACCAACTCAAAAGGTGGACTCCATTGAAGTCTTTGTTTGATTGAAAACGCTAAACTTTGGACTTGTGGTGTTCGAGTGTCATTCCTTAGGTTGTCTGGCGTCCTAAGGAATGACGGTAGTGGGTACACGGACTTGGATGTATCAACACGAAATTACGGAAATTCTTTGTATACAAAAAAGCAACATTTTCTTGATAACCGCAAGCACCAATTAAACCATAATTAAGAAATCGGATGTCCCTTGTTTTAACTTATTTTCACCGAAAGGTTATATTTTTGCTTTACGCTTGAACAGCTTTGTTCATCCTATTTCAAATTGCATACAAGTACTTCTTCCAAATAGATACCGTATACGTGACATAAAGTATTGCTCATCTAAAGAGTTTGGTCCAAGTTGGAAACGCGATTTATGTATACGGCCGTAGTTTCTGAACTGCAAATATTCTGGGTGAATGATCTTACTAGCGAGTACCGGGGGAAACATTCATTATGTATGTCATACGAAGGATGATTCAGTGCGAGGCGTGCGTCATTGCATGTGGGATGACACGCTAGTGTTATTTTGACACATTTGTACATTTACATATTTAAATGTACAATTACTTATTTAGAAACAAGACATACACACCAAACTGTGAGCAACCTTTCAAGTTAACTGAAATGTAAAAACTCTATAACTACTTATATGGATAGGTACCAAGAGAACGGCGAATACCAAGCCTACATTCAATACATCTATCGTTTCGTGAACAATTACGCGTGCTGTGTCGCACCAAATGTACTTACTCTAACTTCTGATGTGCTGAAGTAACGACCCCTAGTCCCGGGGGAGGGGGAATGGAGTAGATGAGGGGAGGTGACATATACATCCTATTGGCAATAACTTGGGTTGCACTGAAGTAGACATGTTAAACGTAGCGACACAAGTAACACGTACAACCCTCCACGGGGACGGCGACAGGGTATCGTACCAAAGTAAACGGTACAAAAAAAAATAAAAAAACAAAGATATTTTGGCGTCCATTTGTTTGATTGACACACCGGGAGTGACGTAACTTGCCAATAGGTACCTATCTCATTCCTGTTTCTATCATAACACATCTAAGGACATCCACCAGATGTAGTAATACATAGTCAGTCAGTTGTAGCTCATATGTTTAATATAGCCGTTTTGAAATAAATTCAAAAAATCTCGGAATCTCAACTACACCAATATCAGCTATATACTCGATAAAACTTCATCGGGATCCTATTTCACTGGAATATGGTTATTTAAACATACGATATACAATTACAATAACATAACATCGGTGATTTTTATGTTACTCACAATCATATACAGTAAAAGAAAATGCGTTGTCCTTAAACTTAATTATCAAAAAAAAAAGAGACAAAAATGACGTCCTCGTGTTGGAGCTATTAAAACCACAGCGTGATCTGGCAGATATGAATCCCTCAGCGGCGATGTAAAGTGTTGAAACTATGAACTTTATTTGAGAAAAATATATCACAGGCACATACAATTTACCATAAAGCATCCCCTCGCATTTATTTTGAGTATGATGCAATGAATTTCATTTATTTTAAATGGAATTGCACTTTCGTTGATGTCACAACCCGAATTCGCTGGAGATCTCTGTAATAGTATCTCATCCCGGAAAATGGCTCAGTCTCGGGACGGCTACAGAATATAAAACCAAAATTGATTACTTATTTCCATCGTCCACAAAACAAATGGCAATGTCTGAAATACATGATGGCCTCGCCGTTCAATTTTCTCTGTGTAACGCGCACAAAAGTCCGTGAGCTTTCTTCCCGCTAGGGAATCAAAGTACAAAGGTCCAACATAACGCCATCCGTCATATTTCAGTAAGATTTCTTATATTCTTTGTCAGATGGGCGACCTTCGTGTCTACCGAGGCAGCGACGCGACGTTTTATCGACAACTTATGGTATATGCACTTCATCTAAAGAAAAACATGCTGTAATTCAGGAGTGTTGTTTCTGTCTACTGTCTAAGCAAAGCGGCTCTGAAAAGTCGAAACGATCGGTTCGATAAAACTGCTGTTTGTGAAACCCTTGTCTTCGAGTTCGGTCCTGTGATATAGAAGACTATATGGATAAGTAGAAAAGTAATTACCACAGTTAAACAATTTATACTCTATCAAATTTTCCAGAAAATCCGTCCCTTTGTCAAGACAAAAACATATAAACAATGATTAATAAGATTACACAAAGATACAAGACAAAGAACAATAATAACAAAGTCACTATAAAGTTATAGCAGTAATGGTTGAACACTATAAAGTTATAGCGGTAACGGTTAAACACTATAAAGTTATAGCGGTAATGGTTAAACTTTCCGTTCGGTCGACTCGTAGCCTAACACTGTGTAGAATGCAGAATCGGTATACTACATTGTACCACGGAATTGGATTAGTCCGTGATAGTATTTATTTTATCAAATTGTGACACAAGTACATACATATACATGCAGTACATAAATATTTGATACCAACTAGTCTTATCATGATCTAAAAAATATTTATGGTCCTGCAAATTTTCACAAACGAGACACTAGTGATATAATAAAACATCGATAATATTTTATTAATGAAAAATGCAAAGTATTACAGTGAGCGTGCTTGGCGGTAACCACTTGGTCGCGGTTTCAAGGCCTACGTGGGACAGTCGCCAGGTACTCTCCGCTGGGCGGTGGTTTTTCTCCTGGTACTCCGGCTTCCCACCACCACCAAAAACTGGTACGTCCTCAAAGGACCATAATTATATAGCTGTTGAAAGGACTTAAAACACGAAGAAACCAAACGAATTCATCAAATTTCCATGCATCACGTTCATAAGATACACAACCACAGTATAAAATAGCACAGCAGTTAATATAAAAGTGAGTAAGATACACAGCCACAGTATGAAATAGCACAGCAATTAATATAAAAGTGAGTAAGATACACAGCCACAGTATAAAATAGCACAGCAATTAATATAAAAGTGAGTAAGATACACAACCACAGTATAAAATAGCACAGCA
>NW_018405300.1:1001661-1002836 GCF_002113885.1 Mizuhopecten yessoensis
TTGGGATATAGTTGGGATATAGTTGGGATATTATTGGGATATAGTTGGGATATAGTTGGGATATAGTTGGGATATAATTGGGATAAAGTTGGGATATAGTTGGGATATAGTTGGGATATAGTTAGGATATAATTGGGATATAGTTGGGATATAGTTGGGATATAGTTGGGATATAGTTGGGATATAGTTGGGATATAGTTGGGATATAGTTGGGATATAGTTGGGATATAGTTGGGATATAGTTGGGATATAGTTGGGATATAGTTGGGATATAGTTGGGATATAGTTGGGATATAGTTGGGATATAGTTGGGATATAGTTGGGATATAGTTGGGATATAGTTGGGATATAGTTGGGATATAGTTGGGATATAGTTGGGATATAGTTGGGATATAGTTGGGATATAGTTGGGATATAGTTGGGATATAGTTGGGATATAGTTGGGATATAGTTGGGATATAGTTGGGATATAGTTGGGATATAGTTGGGATATAGTTGGGATATAGTTGGGATATAGTTGGGATATAGTTGGGATATAGTTGGGATATAGTTGGGATATAGTTGGGATATAGTTGGGATATAGTTGGGATATAGTTGGGATATAGTTGGGATATAGTTGGGATATAGTTGGGATATAGTTGGGATATAGTTGGGATATAGTTGGGATATAGTTGGGATATAGTTGGGATATAGTTGGGATATAGTTGGGATATAGTTGGGATATAGTTGGGATATAGTTGGGATATAGTTGGGATATAGTTGGGATATAGTTGGGATATAGTTGGGATATAGTTGGGATATAGTTGGGATATAGTTGGGATATAGTTGGGATATAGTTGGGATATAGTTGGGATATAGTTGGGATATAGTTGGGATATAGTTGGGATATAGTTGGGATATAGTTGGGATATAGTTGGGATATAGTTGGGATATAGTTGGGATATAGTTGGGATATAGTTGGGATATAGTTGGGATATAATTGGGATATAGTTGGGATATAGTTGGGATATAGTTGGGATATAATTGGGATATAGTTGGGATATAGTTGGGATATAATTGGGATATAATTGGGATATAGTTGGGATATAATTGGGATATAAATATAGTTGGGATATAATTGGGATATGGTTGGGATATAGTTGGGATATAGTTGGGATATAATTGGGATATAGTTG
>NW_018405300.1:1002974-1016953 GCF_002113885.1 Mizuhopecten yessoensis
CATCTTGCACACAGGGGAGGCCGTCCTTAAATGACCTTAGCTGTTAATAGGACGTTAAACAAAATCAAACAAACAAACAAACTATACAGTTTAGTGATGAGAAATATTGGGATATAGTTGGGATATAGTTGGGATATAGTTGGGATATAGTTGGGATATAGTTGGGATATAGTTGGGATATAGTTGGGATATAGTTGGGATATAGTTGGGATATAGTTGGGATATAGTTGGGATATAGTTGGGATATAGTTGGGATATAGTTGGGATATAGTTGGGATATAGTTGGGATATAGTTGGGATATAGTTGGGATATAGTTGGGATATAGTTGGGATATAATTGGGATATAGTTGGGATATAGTTGGGATATAGTTGGGATATAATTGGGATATAATTGGGATATAATTGGGATATAGTTGGGATATTATTGGGATATAATTGGGATATAGTTGGGATATAATTGGGATATAGTTGGGATATAATTGGGATATAGTTGGGATATAGTTGGGATAAGAATTTCATTTAATTAAAAAAAGGACGGATGGTTCTGAATTTTCAAATTACCTACTATTAGGGAATCATTGAAACCTGTCCGCAAAGTTAGGAATGTGTGTGATAACCTGCAATCGTAACGCAGAGAAATGTTACCATTGAAAACTGAGGAGGGCGGCACGATGCGCAGGAGGACGGGGCGCCCTACACACGCACAGGGGGACGGGGCGCCCTACACACGCGCAGGGGAACGGGGCGCCCTACACACGCGCAGGGGGGCGAAGCGCCCTAGCTAATTTATGGAGACAGATGTGTATGAAGTAGTACATAATGTAGTATACAGTCAGAGACGTATAAAACCGAATAAATGTTCAAGTTCAAGTTCCTTTTTTTACTTACGTGTCAAGCATATATTTATACATTCATACAATATTACAATTAAAACACATTTCAATACTGATAATTAATTTATGCCCAGCCAAACACAGTCTTATTAGGCACAACATAAGATAATTGTTCAACAATAAAACAATACAATTTCATATTAAATACAACTCCTCCTCCTCCTATACATAGACTACAGTTGATTAGATAAAACGGTTACTAATTCAGGACAGTTCATTATAAATTAACAATTTTATTTACGTCAGCTAGAGTTTTAAAAGTGTACAGATATTTCTGCAGCCTTATTAAAAATGTACAATCTAAGGTCTGCATATTTTCCGCACACCATAATAAAACGAATCTCATCTTGATCATCCTTAATTAACATTACATATTTCACATACACGCTGCTCTACAGGAACCACAGGTCTCCAGTAGCTGCCAGTTCCCAAGGCGAGAAAGAGAGAACTACATTTTGTACGTTTGTCTAACAATTTTAACATACGGACAAGTCTCTAAATCAGATTTAAAAGTTCGATAAGTTCTAAGCTTTACAAGATGTAATACCATTGGTAGTATTAGTGCTATCACCCCAGACAGAACGATGCCATTCCTCCCGGGATAACATTTTTATGTTTTCCCGTACAGCTTTCATTCTATATGAACAATACGATATAAACAGTTTTCTTCAATTGCAAATGCAAGCCAAACGCATAGAGGTTAGACGTCAATGAATGTGTAAAATATGCATTCAAAAGACCGATAGTTTACGACTGTGGTAATTAATTTGAAATCAGACTAAATCGGTCGACATAAACCGGAATTAACCCCGAGATACGCCCTCGGACGTGGTAACGAAACAGCTGAACACGTGGTTACGTTGTAAATTCATTCTGTTACGAACAGGTGATTGTTTACATACGTAATAATATGTCAACATGTCGTAATCTGGTTTTCTCACCTGGACATACAGGTAAAGGTAGTGACAGATTTTACGGGTTTAACAGACTACAGCCCCCGGGTTAGCTTACTTTAAAGGAGCCGCAACCGCCGTGCATCTTGTGTTCGTGATGATCAATCAGCGGGCATCATTATCAATTAGTCCATCTCGTAAAATTGATAACAACATGGTCGCGTGACGGTGGTCAAGTGTTGATTTCATTGGTTACAGACAGGTGCTCGTTTGTCGGTTTCTGTTCCGCCGAATACAGCGACACAGTTTCACAGTGAAATTTATGTTTTATACATTGAAATAGAAAAATATGTAAATAAAATTAATATAACGAAAAATGTAAGAGGATTTATATAAATCAGATATATTAATGACAGTGTGCTAAAGCATTTGAAAGGAAATATCGAATCACAAATTTAATGACTATAATCATCTTTCAATGCAGACTTCGTTGCTTGTCATTAGAATCCCATTAATCGGCAATAACTATTCACATTCTGTTAACGTTTTCTGAACTTTTCTAGACAAAATGATAAGTCACAAAAGATGCTAGATGTGTTCCACAATAAATTGCAGTTGACTACACAGTATTTTTTTAAAGAAATTAAAAAGATTACTTGATATTTTTTACCGGTAAGTGTCTACAAAAAGAATGAAAGGTATGCGAACGTTTTTTTGAATTTTTCTTATCAATTTTTACGCGTGTCAATCATTCCCTTTATTCTTCACTAATTACCATAAGCCGGCCTATTTCATAAATGTTATCAGTGAAATTCGAATTCCTTTTTATATTAATTTATCATACAGTTAAATGACCACAAAGAAGGTTTTCATGACAAAATTTGAAATGAGGTCCATGAGTTATTAAAACGTCACCTTTGCCGGGTTACAATACAGATTAGAGAGATATGAACATCGCCGACCTTAAACCTTGTCACCCGACTCTATATTACATACCATATAGGTCGTGTAAATCAGCAGACATCTCATCCCAGGCCATGCATGAAATTTATACTGAAGTACGACTTCAAATCGAAATGTCCGTTTACGTAATTATGCTATGGCAGTATCAGTAATGCCAAATAATCGTCAGTAATTACAATATCAGTCCTTGATTTTTGACGTCAAGTATTTTAATTTACGTCAATGACGATTTTTTTCCTTCGTTTTGATAACATTTTAGAAATGATTCGTACCTCTATGTCATTTTCTCAAAATGTTATTAACTAACCAACCAAATATACTTTAAGTATAGCGTATATTTCATAACGTTGTCTGGTAACATTAATGATATCAATTAATATAACGATTAATTAATTATTTTACGGATGTAGGTGTCGTCTTACATGAATATCGTGGTCTTTTCAATATCATATTTAGATGAACACCAATCAGTACACATAATGAACCGGGAATCGTTGAATCTTATTATTTTTCTAGACAGATGGCCGGGCCTTTAAAAAGACCATGAATTTTGCTAAATGTCACCGATGATTTGAAATATCTCGACTTGGTAGAAGGACTAAAGCTATCACCTTGTCCGTTGTTTCATCTCCGTAAATCGCCCATTAGCTTGATTATGACGTAAATAAGTACAGTTGTGACGGGGAACGTCCCTACGCACGTGTAAAATTGGACACGCCGGGCAAATACGATTTACCGGACGCGTGATTCGTGACGCGGCCGTATTCCACGGAATGGATTTCCAGTTGTCATAATAGAGATTCGACTCCAAATTACAAATTGTCTTCTTTCAAAGAACATAATTCGGACGATTCTTGCACGTGAAAAACGTCCATAAATTAGTGATCCGGTCCTAGTTTGTCACTGTAAAGATGATTTTTATCGACAGGACATGTGTTTCAACGCGACATAAATAACATACACGTGAGATATGGCGTAGTAAACTTTGATTAGGTTGATAGCTGCAAAGCGCGCGAACTTCTGTTCCCTCCTCTCACGGCTTGTTTTTTTTCTTCTTCCGGCTTATCATTTTACGACACGGTACAAAGAAACGAAACGAAATTTACGGACGGGCCCTTCTTTATGGTGGCGGCGAAGGAGGCGGCACCGACGGAATCCTCTGATGTGATATTTATTATAAGGCTGATGTATATACTTGCATCTACTTTATACGTGTTTATATATAATGTAGACATGTTTGCTTGTTTCGTGTCTTTGCAGTCGACATCGCTTGTTTTATGGAGGTAAAAGTTGTTATCGGGCAATCATAAACCGTTAGATAACCAACATTCCCGGGTCGACCACCCTCCAACGTCGAGCTGCGCGACCTTTGTAAGTAGCACAACTAAACATGGCAAATATGACCAAGACATTTCTTCATTTTACAGTAAAAATCCTCAAGTATAAGGACACTATATATATTTATTGTGATCAAGTGTCCTTTCCTGAAAATGCTACTAGACAGAAAATATTATGCATGCGTAAGTATACGATTTACCATATGTTTAAAAGTCAAACTTTCTATGTTCAATGTTCAGAACATCGCCATTAGAAACTGGTGAAGGGAAGTCGAGATTGAAGGTAGCCAAACGGAACAGAAAAACAGAACATGGGGGGGTGGGGGGGATCGAACAGCCCAATGAGAGCGTTTTTATTCAAGTTCTTTAAAATCAAACTCCCGCTGTTAGATGTTTACGGAAACTTGTACCAGGTTAGGCATTCACCCATCCATATGCCCATGAGAAATTAAGAAAATTTTCATTTGCTGTCGTTAATTTAAAAGAAAATAGACTGGGACTCGCCCTCCGACAGCCAGCAGGCACACTTGTCTGGAGGCTCCAGCCCTAGTTACCAGTAAATTGAATTTACGTCTACGGGTCCCGAAATTACATCGACCCTCAAAATCTGTTATTCCCGTACGAGGCGTCCGCTCTGTGTGGGAAACAGGAAGCTGTGTGTGGTAAAACGTTGACGTGACGAAATCATATTGATGACGTCATAGAACTTTTATTGCTAAGTTGCACACGTCATTTATTCACTGGTCAGAAAATGATTGCTAAAACGGTATGCAAACTAGGAAATAGGAAGTTACTCTGATGTTAGACCTGTTTATTTATTGCACCACAAGAAGAGACAACAACATGTCAAAGTGACTATCAAAAATGGCCGTAAGTAGTTATAATACGCAACAAAAATTCTATAAAAGTAGTTAAAATCTACGTCACATGGGAGACATAATTTGCAGGTCGTCTCTAGGTCTCGATATTGCAGCAAATATCTTTGCTTATACGTTTTATCGGACGACAAGTGGTTGGTAGATTATTCCTTTAAAAAATATCATACCGATAAAGGGGGCCTTTTAATGCGACATTCAGACATATTTTCTAATAAGAATTATCCATGTTTACAAGGCAGAGACTCCAAAGACAGATACCATCGGACTGGAACCACATGTCCCGGAAATAAACAGTCGCTCTGCAATTAGAAAACATCGATAAACAACCAGGGCAGTCCTAGAACTCGCTTTTCATTACGAAATCATTTAAAATCAAACACAAGACTCTTTTTACGGGTTAGATGTTGTCGAGGTTGGCGGCCAATAACATCAAGAAAAAATGGCTTTATGGAGAATGAACGTCCATTCATGCCGTCATTTTGATATAATCAGTCCCGATCTCTGTACGAATTTCACGACGGTTTAAACATGTTGATTTCGATTAAACTAAAATATGGAGAACGGCTATTTATGGAATTAACATGTAGTTGGCCACACTGCGGTTGTGTACCACCTAATCTCAGCATAATACATTCATTATAACGTCCAACGTCAAAACCACCGGGTTTGTCATCAAAAACAAATTATATGATATCATCATATTAAACGTTATACAGGTGTAATTATTTATACATAATTAATATCCATTTCTACAGAAAAGAAGAAGAAATGAAAAGAAGCAAATTAACAACTTAAGTTCACATCTAATATATCTAAAGTTGTAATTAAATTGTCTAAGGGCGTAGTCGTGTATGTTTAACAGACTTAGAGAGGACAGTAGAGTAGGGGTAAAAGCGTTATATCACCAGAAAAAGCGTCAAACCAAAGCGTCGAATAGCAATAGTAGTTTATGCATAGTATACCTCGTCTATATAACAGGGCGTCTGATTGGCTGACATTGGGGAAATAAACAATCTGTTTCACTTCTCGCGCTCGAGTTTCCCTGGACACGTTTCCATTTATCGAGGTCCCACTAGAACAATAAAAGGAATCTAGAAATATGTCATGTGATAATGTCCGTGGTTGTTTGTTCGTTGGCTGAAGCTTTATTCCGGCTACATATGTATCTACATGCCCAGGACAACACAAGGTGCCACGGGACTGATCACGTGTTATATGAGGAACCCGTACCGATACCCTCCTAGAGTCAGGAAAATTACGACATCCAAACAAACCTCACTATAGAACCATCAATTGTCCATGACGTTCGGCTGTATCATTAACGTATAGGCGAATGAGAAAGAATAAGATTGAATGTTACCTAGAGACAGTGGATACCTGACAAAAACGAAAGTGGACTATCTTTAAGGTTGTCAGAACAAAAGGACCATTCCAAATTCAAACTATAATTTTGATGAACTACACACATTCCGCTTCGAACACACAATATCTAATACTACTCAGCTAAAATGTTGGCATACATTTTTATATCTAATGACAAACTTGATAATTGGTGACAGATCCAGAGACAAACCTGACATTGGGAGACAAATTGATGCCTAGAAGTAGATAAACAGGCATGAACTTTACATATTGACAAATTTAAAGACAAACGTAACGTAATGAGACAAATAAACAGACGAACTTAACGTCTGGAGGCAAATCAAGAGACAAACTGAAAATCTGGACACAAATCAAGAGACAAACTAAACGTCTGGAGACATTTCAAGAGACAAACTTGACGCCTGGAGACAAATCAAGAGACAAACTTGACGTATTGAGACATGTTAAGTGACAATTTAACGTATAGAGACAAATCAAGAGACAAACTTGACGTCTGGAGAAAAATCAAGAGTCAAACTTAACGTTTAGAGACATACCAAGAGACAACCCTCTGGAGACAAATATAGAGACACACTTGAACGCTTTAGCTTGTTGGTTCTTTCGCCTTAAGTGCATCAGATTTTAGACTATTTCTAAGAGAGGTCTTGACAACTGCAAGCAAACTTGACGTTTAAATGTAGATCTAGCGAGAGATGATGTAGAACAGTTTTACTCTTTAAGTATTGTTCGTGATAAAAGCGGTGAACTGTATTTTAAGAAACAGAATTGGTAAGTAACGAGTTTTGGCTGTGCACACAACATTACTGTCTAGATTGTACCTTACCCATAAGTAAACGTACGTAGGACCTTGAATTAGAAACAATGTCATGCATTAGAAGTGAAACAAATGAAAGGTCTTAATTCTCGGGAAATCCGTGCACTGCTAGCGTAATCTTCTAAAAGAATAGACGACTCATTAGACGAGCGATAATAATGGTTAGCTGATCAACAATTACCTTATAGTGTGTACTGGGTTATTAGAGCGTATTCTAGTTACGCCAATTCCACGCATGTTATTGTTTGTGTAGCAAGTAATGCAATTCGTTTAGTTAATTAAGTTGAAATGAATGAAGGAGAGGGTTGATTTGAGCGTGCGACATCGCATGCTTTGGCTCGCGAGCCATGTGACCCGAACCCTACCATGACACACTCTTGATTGTGCAGGATGGTTCGCCGATGAACGGTTAATAGGTTGTTGTACATTAAGAGATAAACGAGCACTTGATGATATTATTTTGAATTAAATAATTGGCAGAAACAGTTTTGGGTCGATCCCATATCGTAATACGGGGATGCCTCACCGCGATAAGGGTCTTTTAGTGTGTGCAGAAAGCGGCTTTGTTTCCAAGACTGCTCATAGACATTGGTTATACATTGTAGATATATATACATATATATCGTTACGGACGCATTGAGACGTACTACTGACAAATATCTACAAACTGAGATAACCATTCTGTTGTCGTCTGTCAGAGGATGGTAGATCAAAGAAGACCACAAAGGTTCCGGAATAACGTCGTTACATCGGAGCATGTCTATATTATTATATCTGCTTTGCCTTTCTTTGATCAATATACGTAATAGTATACACAGCACAGCGGCAATAAGGCACCCCCGCTATCCGGACACTGGCCATGTTAGATAATGTCCAGCATCTGTATCTGTATCTATTGTCAGCATCTTAATTACTGCATCAACACTAACAATAGCCTTTATAGATCTCCCCTGTGAACCTGTGCATGTTTCTCTCTCCCAGTAGATATTTGATATTCTATGTGCATTTTTCAATCGCCATGACGAGTGATCAATTTCACACCCGTTTACCTCGCCTGTTGTCGCCGCACGTGCGCGCGATGTGGTACTATTAAGCTCCCGTAATAGCCCCGCCCCCTGATGGTCCGCTGATACAGGCGTCCCGTGCCACAGGGACATGTTATGCCTTTTTAATGTATTATATACCACATGGCTCACCAGAGAGGGTCCACACACTCCAATGTTAATTCGGAATAATTAAGTCATGGATGTAAAGGATATTACAAATCCCGAGTTGTAAGCTTTAATATAGAAATTAACGGTATCCTGAAACCGGATGAAACAGGTTTGACGAATCCCTGCTTGAAGTGCTAGTATCAACATGCCTGCTTTAGCATGTTTGCTATAAGGAATGATTCGTGATCCTCTACCAACACATAATGCATTTGAATAGTTACGGAGCATGTATATTTATCGAGACCGTTCAAAAAGCATTTATACAAATATGTCATTACAGGGTCCCATTGCTAATACTAACTAGCATCGTTAGTATTACTGAATGTTTAATGGTGAAATAGGACCATGGTCTTAACGAGAAAGCTTGAAAATAAAACTGTATCGAAAAAAACGATGTTCACAATATCTTAAAATACACACAGTATGTGTCTAACGTTGGATGATAAGCGTTTTCTGATGATGTCGATATACCGGAAGTATACGACGTATTATGACACATGTTTTTATGACAATGTCGATATACCGGAAGTATACGACGTATTATGACACATGCTTTTATGACAATGTCGATATACCGAGAGTGAACTACAAAGGGATGCTCTTTGTATATTGCTATATTGGTATAACGGAAGTGAACAACTTAAGGAAACACACGTGTGTCTGGTGTTGCCTTCATACCGGAGGCGCACGTTAGCCGACACAAGTTTGTCCGACAATGTCGATATACCGAAAGTATACCTCGTTAGCTGATAAATCTGGCACCTTACTCCTCTAACGTTTTGATTGAACCTTTTTCTTTCTGTGTTTTTTTAGGTTCCGAAAGCAAAAAAAAAGGTGATACACGATTGTCCGACAATGTTGATGTACCGGAAATGTACGAAGTTAGACGATACGCATTTGTCATACACCGAAAAAGTACATTGTCTGACAATTACATATTACTATTTATCATGCAAGTGTCGGTTTTGCCAGGACTTTATCTAGACATAAGCCTGTCGTCTCACGTAAGATTCAACTCGGCCGTAGTTTTACATATGTATGGTATAACGGAAGTCATTGCTTATTGCAAATCTACGTGGTAATCAGGACACACAGCTCCATCACTCCCAGGGTTTTACGTAATTGAGAATTCCTTCATATCGGAATCAATAGCAATCTTTAACACGGAGAAATCAATCTGTAGCGGGGGACGTTTGTTATTAGGTACGGGACGTCATCTGTCGGACAAACGGGATTACCCATACCCTAAAGGTCTCTGTAATTTTACCGCGCACGTGCTCAATATATCTCATTTATATTCATAATATACAGGCTGACCAGAGATGGCTGAGTCAGAGGACATCGAGATCGCTATCGCTACTGGTCGGGTGGCTGTTAATTCTCATGAAAGCCGATCCTTTGAACTTTCCAAAATGACGTTATATAGTAAGGTCGTGTTTGATAAGAAAGGGAATTCACGATCTCATATCTCTTCGACCATATGGCATCGTACATGAAACCATTGAGTTGTTCCTGGAAACTAAGGCCAGTACCCCTTTCTTGTTTTGTAAACACGCGCAACGTTAGGGAAGTCGTTAGTGTAGCCGTTAGTATAAGCAACACCCAATACAGGGTACATTTTCAATGCTGCTCCTGCGTGATGGTTCTACACTGGTTGGACGCGGGCGGAGGAGTCCAGTCCTATATTACATGCATTGTGGCTTTGACGTTCTCTGAGTTATATTGAAATGAAAGGTTAATCAAAATGTTGTTTCGGCTTCACTGGCGACGTTTATGTTACTTGAAAATGAAACAGTATTTAACCGTAGCAGTTGGGGAATACATGTCCAATCGTATATAGTTAATGAAGTATATTTCCTGCCTATCGATTACCATACAAGTCTCAGTCAGGTGCCGCTAGATCGAATAAAACATACCCAGTCGGAAACACTCGAAGCAAAACATGCCCAGTCGGAAACACTCGGGGCAAAACAGCAAACAGTCGGAAACACTCGGGGCAAAACAGCAAACAGCCGAAAACACTCGAAGCAAAACATGCCCAGTCGGAAACACTCGGGGCAAAACAGCAAACAGTCGAAAACACTCGGGGCAAAATACTAGACAGTTTGAACAGTCAGGGCGAAATAACCAACGGTCTAAGGGACTTATGGTGAAATAACCGACGGTCTGAAACACTCAGGGCGAAATAACTTACAGTCTTATAAACTTGGGGCGGAATAGCTTGCAGTCTGAAATACTTAGGGCGAAACAGCCAACGGTCTGAAGGACTCTGGGTGATATAGACAACAGTCTGAGGGACTCGAGGCGAAATAGCCAGCGGTCTGAGGGAGTCGAGGCGAAATAGCCAACGGTCTGGGGCAATCAGGGCGAAGAAGCCAATGGTATGACGAATCAGGGCGTAATAGACAACGTTCTGATACACTCAGGGCGAAATAACCTGCAGTCTGAGACACTTTGCGAGAAATAGCCAAAGGTCTGAGGGACTCGGGGCGAAATAGCCAACGGTCTGAGGCATTCAGGGCGAAAATGCCATTGGTATGAGGCACTCGGGGCGAGATAGCCAACGGTCTTATGCACCGGGGCGAAATAGCCAACGGTCTGAGGCAATCGGGGCGAAATAGCCAACGGTCTGAGGCACTCGGGGGCGCAATAGCCAACGGTCATAGGCACTCAGGGCGAAAAAGCAAACGAAATGAGGCACTCAGGGCGAAACAGCCAAAGTATATATTTAATGTACTCCGTTGCAGTCTCAATTGGACCCAAGACATAGGTCGAAAGTCTGAAGCACTCTTCAATTTTTATATTTACATGTGTAATTGATCACGTTGTGTATTTATAGTTCTAACTCACTGACATTACATTGATCTGCAGCATTTCAGTAAAAATCAATTACAGCAAGCGAGATGACATTTCAATGGCTTAACCACCTCCTCAACAACTAACCGACTTCAAAAACAGCGCAATATTTCTTCTATCTGAAGAACGTCACTGATTTTAGTCGATAATCTTTACGGATGGTCTTCAATTCTCGAGGTAAAAAACTACGAGATAACAATTTGGCTCCGGTAAGTATCGCGTATATGTTTCACGTGTACCTCATTCCAATACAACGGCCGTATGTTCTGTGACATGGGCGTGGCGATAGTTTAAAACCTACGCAACGTCCCGAAAGTTATAAAACTCTCAAACGACAATCTCATTAACCATCTCGGACGTGATGATTGTGGCCTACAGTTGTCCGTTCATGAACAGCACGAGCGTAAGATCTAGTGCTGACATGGTATTTGTTATGTACGATATGTTAGGTGAGGTTTCTACTAGGGCGCGTGTTTCCAGTGCACGATATGTCGGATGCGTTTTCCCACTACACTGCGGCGTAAAAACTGGGCGAAAACTGATACGCTTTGTATTTGAAATATTGCAATCAAAAGTACCAGACAAAACATCAGCAACATTATACCAGTTTATTAAAGCATTGATTGCCAACAAATAAGATTTCTCTACGTGTAGGTTCATACATCACCCGTAATGTCTTATTTGTGTTCATTAGTTTGTTCCTGATAAAACTGACGCAATTTATTGTAAAGTGTGCCTGTAGCGATGTGCATTTCATTTAGTAAAGACCAATAAACTACTGTTCAACTCCACTAGACAACATTTACGTACAGATCAACAAATTGTTCTTAAACTCCACTAGATAACACTTAAAGATGATTGGCCGATTTTGACGTTCGATCTTTGTTAACTGCTTTGGTCCTCCTGCGCTTGGCCCCCTACCGAAACCAAGTAACAGCACCAAAATAGCATAGAATTTAATTCCAATAATATTTGTAGAAATGTGATATTTACTACAATTAGCCTGGAAATGCACACGTTATAGCTCCCGCGCACCTGCACGAGAGAGGAGATAGTGCGATACCGAGTTACAATATAGTGCCCTTGGGACTACCCACCAATTACAGCTCAAACCTGTAACTTCCATACAGTTATTAATATTTTCCACGTCAACGATTCTCTATGTACATTTCGATATTGGAGTGTTTAACAGTTTATCAAACGGCACTCTTTTTTGTCTCTCCAAACATACTGGTTTGCTATCTTTGAATGCAATTCTCTATGTATCCCTCATAACGGGCTAACGGCCCTGGGCTGTCGGCGTCTAAGTGAGAAAAACAGATGTATATTAAGAGAAAAACGAGGATGTAGCGTATCAAAATAAAGAATACTCCCCTCTCTCGGGATCTTTTTCGTCAATTAAATACGTTTTTACATGTAAATAATTCACGTACATTCCGACGAACGTCTTCTAAGTTCAGACTAGTGCGCGACGTCATCTCGTCATGTTGATCGCGATACATCCGGGTCTTCGCTCGTGTGGACCACACGTGGTGTAACACAAGGTACTGAAGCTGAAACGTGTTACACAGGGCCAGTACCGTTCTCTGTTATTGATTAACGTTGGAGATAAGGCACATGAAAAAAATGTTCAAAACAAAAGCTTCAAATCAAGTCCTAAAATGTTATTGATAAAACAGTCTAATATCCATTTGATGGCTTCATAGTGATTTCAATTACACGTTTAAAACGGTGTTTAGCATGTTGTCCCTAAACTGACACTATTAAGGGTTTGAAATGTAGCAACACGCCGATGATGTGACGAGGTGTGGAAATATAGGGTTACAAACAGACCGTGCTTTCAGAAATTGATACATTCAGTAACTTTAAGCAAATTAACGAGTGTTTGTGAGGTTGATACAAGGCCACTGCACAACAAATCGACATGAAACCCATATTACGTAAACAAGAGATTTTTTTAAATTCTTCCTTTTCCTTTGGTACAATGATCTAAGATGCACAATGGGCACACTTCAATGTTTTGTGATCTGCCGATGGAAACTGAGGGAGAGGGGGTGGGAGCTGAGGGAGAGGAGATAGGAGCTGAGGTAGAGGGGATGTGATCTGCCGACTTAAAAAATGGAGAAGTCGGTGATGAAGATGTAGCCATTCTAGCAGACGACCGTCTGTGTCAGATATGCCAAAGTCTTTTCGGTAAGCGCACTTAGTGCATTGGAGCGGGATGAGAGGTGAGGTAGCGGGAATCGGGGATGGAACCCGAGGGAGCGGGGATTGGAGTAATGGAGCGGGGATGGGAGTTGAGTGATACGGGGATTGGGGGTGATGGAACGGAGATAGGGAACTGAGGGAGCGGAAATGGGAGCTGAGGGAGAGGGGATGAAAACTAAGGGAGAGGGGGTGGGAGCTGAGGGAGAGGGGATGGTAGATGAGGGAGAGGGGATGGGAACTGAGGGAGATGGAATGGGAGCTGAGGGAGAGGGGATGGGAGCTGAGGAAGATGGGATTGAAACTGAGGGAGAGGGGATGGGAGCTGAGGGAGAAGGGATGGGAGCTGAGGAAGAGGGGATTGAAACTGAGGGAGAGGGGATGGAAACTGAGGAAGAGGGGATGGGAGCTGAAGGAGAGGGAATTGAAACTGAGGGAGAGGGGATGGAAACTGAGGATGAGGGGATTGAAACTGAGGGAGAGTGGATGGAAACTGGGGGAGAGGAGATGGGAACTGAGGAAAGGGGGTGGGAACTGATGTA
>NW_018405300.1:1016976-1023781 GCF_002113885.1 Mizuhopecten yessoensis
GGGGGGGGAGAGCTGAGGGAGAGGGGATGAGAGCAAAGTGTGCGGTTTATTGACGAAGGGAATGGGAGCTGAACTTTAGTATTCTTTTTAGCAGTAATGCAACGTTTGTTGCCGTGACGATAGTGTTTTGTTAAAGTAAAGCAGTTCGAAAAAAAAAGCTTCCTTTTTAATGGAATGATAACGATAATTTTTTGTCAACAGAAGGTAACGATGGAGGTAGATAATAGGTGACGTTGTGTACCTAACAGGTAACGAGAGAGGTTATAGGCAACAGGTGACGATGTGTACCTAACAGGTAACGATGGAGGTAGGTAACAGATGACGTTGTGTACCTATATCAGGTAACGACAGAGGAAGGTTACATGTGACGTTGTGTAACTAACAGGTAACGATGGGGGTAGGTAAAAGGTGACGTTTTGCACCTAACAGGTAACGACGGAGGTAGGTAACAGGCGACGGCGTGTATCTAACATGTAATGATGGATGTAGGTAATAGGCGACGTTGTGTATCTATAACAGGTAACGATTGAGGTAACAGGTGACGTCGTGTACCTATAACATGTAACGATGGAGGTTGGTAATAGGTGATTGTTGTGTTTCTATACAAGTTATGTTTGAGGTAGGTAACAGGTGACGACGTGTACATATAACAAGTAACGATGGAGGTAGGTAACAGGTGACGTTGTACACCTACCAGGTAGCGATTGAGGTAGGTTACATGTGACGTTGTGTACTTATAACAGGCAACGATGGAGGTAGGTAACAGGCGAAAAAATGTCCCTAACAGGTAATGCGAATGTAGGCTGCAGGCGATATTAACGATGGGATTTTTTACCTGGTTGAGAGGAAAATGGAAGTTCGTGTTTGTTTCACGTGATTTTGACACAAGTGTGACGTAAGAGAGCGTTGCCTACACATCAGTGTCAGAGGAGAGAAGCAATAACCAGTGAACGTTTGGATGATCTACCGATCCGCTGGCAACTACGATGAAATGAAATGTCACTAAATTGACGGGAGGGGGAACTAATTATAACGGAAAGTCCATTGATTGTATTGATCTGCTGGCACGCTAACGTGTAACTGACAGTGTTAATTCTGCGAGATGGTACCCCAGATACCACGTTATAACAATGTCATACGTAACGACCTGGCCATATCACGCGCCACGTCACTACCACAAGGTCACTGCCGCATCAACATGGCATGTAGACACTCTCGAAATAAACACAGTCTAAAATACACAATCGTTTAAACTTAATGTACTGTATGCTTCTTCGTCCTCTAGTGCGCTCTAAGTTTATCAAATAGTCCTTCCTTAACCCGAAAAACTTAAAGGAAAAGTCAGATATTGCAAAAGCGGAAAGAAGACTGGCCCTGTATTCATAAGGATTTTCGCACTTTGTTTCAAGTGTTTATTTTTAAATTCCTGTTTGCTCGTCCCTTACACTTGCTTTTCAAATGCAACACCAGACGGAGATGTTTTTCCTGATGCGTGCATTTCCTTTAATCACCAAATATCAACTTCACTGAAAAAGGACAATACGGTTTTTTTCAACAGAATTTCCACGCAAAGCTCTAAATCTTAATTCTCTAGACGAAAATTTCATGCAAGAGAAATGTAGAAAATTACCCGTTTGTCAGTGAGGAAGGAGAAAGGCTGAATAAATAATTCAGCGGCGCCGTGTGAATGTATAGATTAAGGTACGGCTTTTTTGAAGAAGAAAACTCCCTTGGCACGCTATAGAGAACAGCGGAATGCCGGAGCGAGGCTGGATAGGGATTAGACCAGTCCTAATTTAGCCAGATGTGAAACAACAATAACGGTCGGCCTTAATTGGCCTCTGTTGTAACCGTGTTTATTGTTCTCATCACTATGTCACTTCGAACGCGACAAAGGTTTTCGGGAATTTGGTAAATGTCATCCATCTTGAGCTCATTGTCCCTCGCTGGTCCCGCTCGTCCTCGCGTCATCTTCCCCCAACCCTTCCATCATCCTCATACCACCCCCCTGTCACTCACGCGCAGCAGACGACAGGCGCCGAGTCGTCTCCTCGTGCGCCGCTATTGGGCGCGCATTGACAAACCGGGAAACAGTGCAATTTTCTTTGTTGTCCTAGCCAACCTGAATAATTCAAACACAGTTGTACATCAGACATAGGAAATTAGTGGAAATTAGTAACAGACAGTAAATATCAGATTCTAGAACATGTTCAGAACACACAAAACTAGCTACATATTATTTTACAAAAGCTGCCGTGCTAGTTTGGACGACTGTCTTAAAATTTCGAAGATAATAGTTATTGAACCCGTCCCCAGTGAAACGTCAGACCAGGCGTGGGTTCCGTCCTAGTTCTGCCGCTCTTGGAACTGTGTTTTGATATGTTTGGGCTTCGTGAAGTAACGTTATCCTCTTTTTTAGGCCTACTTAACGATGATTGGCAATGCTTTATATGTATCCACTAAAACCCTCTCAGTAATTATTGACGGACAATGGGGAAACATCGTCGACATATATAGCATGTAACCGAACTTGTTTTTACATTTTGGTCATCGCAGAATAGTACATATTTTTTAAGGATATATAGAGATTATTGAGGATGTCATCGCTATAAATTCAATTTATGTTTTTGTGTAGAGGACAGGTGTACGAATCGTGTAAATGACTCTCTCATCAATGTACACAGTATAAAACAAGACACATGCAAGGGGCGTGTCCATTTATAAACACAGTGTAAAACAAGACACGTGCAAGGGACATGTCTATTTATATACACAGTATAAAACAAGACACATGCAAGGGGCGTGTCCATTTATAAACACAGTGTAAAACAAGACACGTGCAAGGGACATGTCTATATACACAATATAAAACAAGACACATGCAAGGGGCATGTCCATTTATATACACAGTATAAAACAAGACACATGCAAGGGGCATGTCCATTTATTTACACAGTATAAAACAAGACACATGCAAGGGGCATGTCCATTTATATACAAAATATAAAACAAGACACGTGTAAGCATCAATGCACACAGTATAAATAAAACAAGACACGTGTAAAACACGTGTTCATCAATGTACACAGTATACATCAACCAAGACACGTGTAAGGGGCACGTTCATTTATATACACAGTATAAAACAAGACACGTGTAAGGGACGTGCTCATCAATGTACAAAGTATAAAACAAGACACGCGTAAGGGACGTGCTCATCAATGTACACGGTATAAAACAAGACACGTGCAAGGGGCATGTCCATTTATATACACAGTATAAAACAAGACACGTATAAGCATCAATGTACACAGTATAAATAAAACAAGACACGTGTAAGGGACGAGCTCATCAATGTACACGGTATAAAACAAGATACGTGCAAGACACGTGTTCATAAATGTACAAAGTATAAAACAAGACACGTGTAAGGGACGTGCTCATCAATGTACAAAGTATAAAACAAGACACGTGTAAGGGACGTGCTCTTCAATGTACACGGTATAAAACAAGATACATGAAAGGGACGGGCTCATCAATGTACACAGTATAAAACAAGACACGTGCAAGGGACATGTTCATTTATATACACAGTATAAAACAAGACACGTATGAGCATCAATTTACACAGTATAAATAAAACAAGACACGTGTAAGGGACGAGCTCATCAATGTACACGGTATAAAACAAGATACGTGTAAGGGACGAGCTCATCAATGTATACGGTATAAAACAAGACACGTGTAAGGGACATGCTCATCAATGTACACGGTATAAAACAAGACACGTGTAAGGGACGTGCTCCTCAATGTACACGGTATAAAACAAGACACGTGTAAGGGACGTGCTCCTCAATGTACACGGTATAAAACAAGACACGTGCAAGGCACGTGTTCATCAATGTACAAAGTATAAAACAAGACACGTGTAAGGGACGTGCTCATCAATGTACACGGTATAAAACAAGACACGTGTAAGGGACGTGCTCATCAATTTACACAGTATAAAACAAGACATGTGTAAAGGACGTGCTCATCAATGTACACAGTATAAAACAAGACACGTGCAAGGGGCATGTTCATCAATTTACACAGTATAAAACAAGACACGTATAGGGAACGTGCTCGTCATTACATAAGTGTAAAATGAATACAAGCACGTAGCAATATATGCCTCTTACAAAGTAGAATCACGATATCAATGATAGTGATCAGCTAGACCTTTAAAACAATCTTGTTTACGAAACAGAATGACATTAAAGCAGTGTCAGACATGACGTCATATCCCGTTAATGTATGTATTGACTTCCGGGACCGCTGAAAGTTTCCCTTAGACCTGTTGTCTGGATCGCGTGTTATGTTCATTGACAGAACGATTCTCGAAAAAACGCATTGTTAGTCATATACACATGTAGTTTATAACATTGCTTAGTTTGAAAGATTTACCTGTGTCGTAAGTATATACAGATATGAAATATATATAATAACACCGTTTCAGCACAGCGCAGTTATCACACTATCGTACACTGGAGCCCTTACCGTCCCGCTGAGGCTTGAAGGGGTGTCAAAGACCGGCCCATTGGGCTGGTGCCGTCGTCCGGACGTTTGAGTAAGTGTTATGGCGCAATAGATAGTGTATTAAGTGGGCTCTACATGTGCAGTATCGCTGGGTAGCATCCTTCTATACGATGATATATCGACATACTGCACGCTACTGAAACTTTACATCACAAGTCTAGTATCGCACCAAAGCTTGCCTTCTGTTTCGACTTTTCGCGTATTTTGTGTCGAGATGAAAAGTAGCTGAATAATAAAACGACAGATGTCTTTCCACTCGTTCGTTTTTACGACTGTAATTTCCGTTTGACCTGAGCTCGTTGTCTCACTTTGAGTTGTATGTTTTTTTTCCCCTTTTTGAATTAACCCCAAAACTCAGATTACGCACCGGCAATGGGCAAAATAGTCACTGGGGTCCGCTACAGTGTGCGATCACCACGTGACACGATCGGCTCTAGGTGTCGCCACCGCCGCGCGCCGGATCGTGTGGACACCGGATCTGGTTCCCTGACGACCCATGATTTCCCCTTGGCTGTTTGTTTACCCTCCCTAATTAGATAATGACAGATGAAATGATCACTTGCTTGTGGTCCGCCTGACAAGCTCGTCCTTCGGTCGGACTGACTCACTTTTACTGCACACGTTGCAATAAATGCAACCACAGCTAATGGACTTAAGTTTGTTTACCTTTCTGTCTTCATGTAGCGTTTCAAAATGTAATCCCTATCTCATTCAGATGTTTGTATTTCGTGCGAGCCATTTCAGTTCTGATTTGACAGTTTACTTACCCAAAACTAACCCTTAATCTCGGGACAGAAACTTGAACGTGTACAACGCTATAGGTGCGTCAAGTACGCGGACAGAAAGTATCGGGGACATCATTAGCTGTATCAAATCGTGGGCCACTTGTCAACCCCCACATAAACCCCCTTTACATGGGTTTGACTTGTAAACCTGACATCTAAATCCGAAATGAAAACAGTCTGTGTTTACGTTGATATTTTTGTAGTCATAGTTTTCGCTGGATGTCAATATTTGTTAAATTTTGATTGATAACTTATGGAGAACTACACAAATCAAGTTGAAAGTTTTGATTAACTTTCAGCTTTGCATCTCATCAGTGCACTGCTATGTTATAATTAAATTCGATCCAATAGATCACCCGCTGTCATATAGCGTAGAAAGCGTATTGGGATAGATAGCTATGGCAAACCAACTTCACATTTTTTCCTAGTCAGAAAATCGAACTTAAACCGCTTAGCCAAATTGAATACTTAACATATATGAATGATCTTATTTAATATGATTCTAAGCAAGATCATTCATATCTTATATGATATAATCTACTTGGTCAGTGGTGTTACTATCGGCCCCTTAGTCAGTAGTGTTTCTTTTGGTCAATATTATAATCACTATAGGATATCTGATATACCGCCTATCTAGTTAAGCGCTTTAGTATACATGCACAATCATTTAATATAATCAATGTAAAATGAGTATTTCGCAGGAGTATGTTTTTTTGAGTATTGGTATTATGCTTCTAACGGCCTCTTTTTTAAAGCCACCATTTATCACCTATCCACCATTTATCACCTATCCAACACCATTTATAAAAACTCTTTCTCTGAAAAGTGCTACGGTGGACTTGAGGGGTTGAATGAACCCCGGTCGTTTGCGATAAGTCCAGTCCCGAACAAATCCGTCAATAATGTTAATAGTGTTACAATGCCAATTTGTCAGAAGAGATACTCTAAACTTGTTCGTTAATGTGTGTACTCTAAGTCCCTTGCTCAGTTTAGTGACTCAGAGTAACAATACTAACCGAGTGACTCAGAGTAACAATGCTAACCGAGTGACTCAGAGTAACAATGCTAACAGAGTGACTCAGAGTAACAATGGTAACAGAGTGACTCAGAGTAACAATACTAACCGAGTGACTCAGAGTAACAATACTAACCGAGTGACTCAGAGTAACAATGCTAACCGAGTGACTCAGAGTAACAATGCTAACCGAGTGACTCAGAGTAACAATGCTAACCGAGTGACTCAGAGTAACAATGCTAACCGAGTGACTCAAAGTAACAATGCTAACCGAGTGACTCAGAGTAACAATGCTAACCGAGTGACTCAGAGAAACAATGCTAACCGAGTGACTCAGAGTAACAATGCTAACCGAATGACTCAGAGTAACAATGCTAACCGAGTGACTCAGAGTAACAATGCTAACCGAGTGACTCAGAGTAACAAT